>NC_091194.1:35815090-36102590 GCF_040958095.1 Procambarus clarkii
TGTTCACTGGTGTTACTGTGTCTACTGGTGTTACTGTGTCATGGTGTTACTGTGTGTACTGGTGTTACTGTGTTCACTGGTGTTACTGTGTCTACTGGTGTTACTGTGTACACTGGTGTTACTGTGTTCACTAGTGTTACTGTGTACACTGGTGTTACTGTGTACACTGGTGTTTCTGTGTACACTGGTGTTACTGTGTACACTGGTGTTACTGTGTACACTGGTGTTACTTTGTGTACCGGTGTTACTGTGGGTACTGGTGTTACTGTGTACACTGGTGTTACTGTGTACACTGGTGTTACTGTGTACACTGGTGTTACTGTGTTCACTAGTGTTACTGTGTACACTGGTGTTACTGTGTACACTGGTGTTACTGTGTTCACTAGTGTTACTGTGTACACTGGTGTTACTGTGTACACTGATGTTACTGTGTTCACTAGTGTTACTGTGTACACTGGTGTTACTGTGTACACTGGTGTTTCTGTGTACACTGGTGTTACTGTGTACACTGGTGTTACTGTGTACACTGGTGTTACTTTGTGTACTGGTGTTACTGTGTACACTGGTGTTACTGTGTACACTGGTGTTACTGTGTTCACTAGTGTTACTGTGTACACTGGTGTTACTGTGTACACTGATGTTACTGTGTTCACTAGTGTTACTGTGTACACTGGTGTTACTGTGTACACTGGTGTTACTGTGTTCACTAGTGTTACTGTGTACACTGGTGTTACTGTGTACACTGGTGTTTCTGTGTACACTGGTGTTACTGTGTACACTGGTGTTACTGTGTACACTGGTGTTACTTTGTGTACCGGTGTTACTGTGGGTACTGGTGTTACTGTGTTCACTAGTGTTACTGTGTACACTGGTGTTACTGTGTACACTGATGTTACTGTGTTCACTAGTGTTACTGTGTACACTGGTGTTACTGTGTACACTGGTGTTTCTGTGTACACTGGTGTTACTGTGTACACTGGTGTTACTGTGTACACTGGTGTTACTTTGTGTACTGGTGTTACTGTGGGTACTGGTGTTACTGTGTACTGGTGTTACTGTGTACACTGGTGTTACTGTGTGCACTGGTGTTACTGTGTACACTGGTGTTACTTTGTGTACTGGTGTTACTGTGGGTACTGGTGTTACTGTGTACTGGTGTTACTGTGGGTACTGGTGTTACTGTGTACTGGTGTTACTGTGTGTACTGGTGTTACTGTGTACACTGGTGTTACTGTGTGTACTGGTGTTACTGTGTACACTGGTGTTACTGTGTACACTGGTGTTACTTTGTGTACTGGTGTTACTGTGGGTACTGGTGTTACTGTGTACTGGTGTTACTGTGTGTACTGGTGTTACTGTGTACACTGGTGTAACTTTGTACACTGGTGTTACTGTGTACACTGGTGTTACTGTGTACACTGGTGTAACTTTGTACACTGGTGTTACTGTGTACACTGGTGTTACTGAGTGTACTGGGGTTACTGTGTATACTGGTGTTACTGTGTACACTGGTGTTACTGTGTACACTGGTGTTACTGTGTGTACTGGGGTTACTGTGTACACTGGTGTTACTGTGTACACTGGTGTTACTGTGTGTACTGGTATTACTGTGTGTACTGGTGTTACTGTGTGTACTGGTGTTACTGTGTGCACTGGTGTTACTGTATACACTGGTATTACTGTGGGTACTGGTGTTACTGTGTACTGGTGTTACTGTGTGTACTGGTGTCACTGTGTACACTGGTGTTACTTTGTACACTGGTGTTACTGTGTACACTGGTGTTACTGTGTGTACTGGTGTTACTGTGTACACTGGTGTTACTGTATACACTGGTGTTACTGTGTGTACTGGTGTTACTGTGTACACTGGTGTTACTGTGTACACTGGTGTTACTGCGTGCACTGGTGGCACTGTGTACACTGGTGTTACTGTATACACTGGTGTTACTGTGTACACTGGTGTTACTGTGTGTACTGGTGTTACTGTGTACACTGGTGTTACTGTGTACACTGGTGTTACTGTGTACACTGGTGTTACTGTGTACACTGGTGTTACTGTGTACACTGATGTTACTGTGTACACTGGTGTTACTGTGTACACTGGTGTTACTGTGTACACTGATGTTACTGTGTACACTGGTGTTACTGTGTACACTGGTGTTACTGTGTGTACTGGTGTGCTGGTGTCCTGGGTGTGTCTGCTGACGTACCTCGGCAGTATGTGTTGCATCATCTTGCACCAGGCTCTGGCTTGCAGGACCTCCACTTGATAGACTGCCGTTGCAGGATTTTGAAGATTTGTTCCTGAGTCGTCTTAATCTGGCAGAGGGCTTTCTCAAGTTCCGTTTGCTTTTGCAATATTTGGTGGACGACTGGATGAGTTCTTATCATGCAGTCTAATATTGCTGTAACACAAACCTGAGTGACGACCTCCTGGGAGTCAGGAGTGCCTGGAGTGCCTGGAGGAGGAGACAGATGGGAGACAAGTGGAGGGGTCTGATTCATTGGTATGGGTTTGGAGGTTAGGTGGTGGTGGTGCGACACCGTGGGTAGAGATTAAGGTGTGGGTGGGTGGGTTCCCGTGGGTGGGTGGGTTCCCGGTAGGAGGAAGAGGTGGGAAGGCCAAAGGGATAGGGGAGCGGTGGTGACTGGCTACACCGCTCCTGCCCAAGACCCATGCCTGATTCCCCTCCCCACCCTGGGTTCCCCTGTTCACTGAGTGATCACTACCCCAGACTGTTGTCGGTCTACTGTGAGCTGGACCCTGGGCTGGTCCCTGAACTGGACCCTGGCTTGCTGTGGTACTGTTAACAGAGCCATTCCCGCCCCTGTTCACTGGTCCACCTGCGGTTTGATTCGGTGGCCTCGAGCCCCGCCATGTAGGCCTCGCCCTGCAATACCTGTTCCAAGCATGGTGGGGTTGCTTGCAGTTGACACATTTAGGTGTTACCCCGCCACCCCTACCCGGTGCAATCTTAGCTAGGCACTGCTTGGTGTCGTGAGAGCCACTGCAACACCCACACCTAATTGGGCGATCACACTGCTACGTTCTGTGATCCCACCGTTGACAGTTGCCACATAAGGACGGGCTGCCAATATACCTCTCCACTTTGCACGCCCTCATGCCTGGTATTTTAATGACTGGGGGCAGGTCTCCCTTCCACAGAGCGATTGTCTGATTTTTGGGCAGTCTCCCTGGTCCAGTGTTGCGCTCCACCCAAACAATCTCTTCATAGTCCTTGAGAAATTCCACGTCAACATGAATACTATAGTTCTTAATTATAATTTTAGTTTGTCTTGTCTGTGGGTTTGCTTCCAACAATTTAACATCCTTATCTTGATACTCGAGACTGGTCTCTGTGAAGTACTTCAGGGCACTGTAGCCCTGCACCCGTGCACTAACATTGCCACCTACACACCTGCTCTCAATGCGATACTCTGCGCTGTGGGCGCGGGCAGCCGCAATAATCCATCTGTATTCACCTAGTTGTATTCACCTAGTTGTGTTTGCGGGGGTTGAGCTTTGCTCTTTCGGCCCGCCTCTCAACTGTCAATCAACTGTTTACTAACTACTTTTTTTTCCACACCACACACACACACACACACACACACACACACACACACACACACACACACACACACACACACACACACCAGGAAGCAGCCCGTGACAGCTGACTAACTCCCAGGTACCTATTTACTGCTAGGTAACAGGGGCATTCAGGGTGAAAGAAAATTTGCCCATTTGTTTCTGCCTCGTGCGGGAATCGAACCCGCGCCACAGAATTACGAGTCCTGTGCGCTATCCACCAGGCTATCCATCTGTTCTTCTCTGCTGCTGTCAATCCCATTGCAGGAAAGATTAGGGTGTGCCACTCAGTGTCTTCGTCTTGTTGTTGTTATTGTTGAGGTTGCTGCTGTTGCTGCTCACCCTGTCGCTGTAACCTGTCCCGTTTCCTGCTGTTTCTGCCTTGGACTAGTCGGTAGTTACCATCATCCTCTGTTGTAGAGGCACCTGTACCATTACTGCTGTTCAAATAAATCTTTGAACCAGCTTTGATGTTAATGTGAGAATTTGTGCAAGCTGGTGCACATGTTGGAAATTTAATTTAATCAGTTTTAGTGATACACAAGGTCTTAAAGTTATCAATTAAGCGGATTTGGCTTAAATCAAACTCTGCTGGTGATAACAGTAGAAAGGGAAGGGAACTATGAGGAGAAAACGCCAAACCACTACGACTATTTAGCAACCCGCTGTCTACACCAGCAGAAACAACTGTTTTTGTCTTATTTATATACATATACACGAGTTCTTACTTGCTTGTAATACCACAAGCACGCATAGCGTTTCGGGCAGGTCCTTAATACTAATTTTCCGCTGGAATACGACCCGCCAAATCGTTTAACAACCAGGTACCCATATACTGCTGGGTGAAGGTAGGCGTACAGTTAAGAATTTGCGCCTAGTGAATCTTCCCCGGACAGGATACGAACCCAGATTAAATTGGCTGTGAAGCACGAGGCGAATGTTTTACCATTGCGACACGGGAACTGCATACTGATGGATATTAAAGGACTCTATGTTGGTTATCAATATCGTGGACAGTCTGAAGATTCCCGGCAGGTTCTGACAAATCAAAATTAAATTGAGCCCCATCCCTTGCCTCCGTCGTGTCTGACCTGCTTTGCCTCATACTGGTGGAGCACTTTCTCCTCATAATTACTTTACCTTACCTCTAAGCCCATCAGATTAATCTTAAGTCAATAATAAATGCATCAGTTATACCTCGATTTTTTACATTTTTCAGTTTTCATAAACACATTAAGCAAATTTGGGTATAAAATCTGTCGTAGGAAACTGGTGGAAAAGTCTGCATTATATTAAGGTTAGCATCAGGTTTTATTTGTCGAGTTTCCTGCTATAATACGTCTCTTACGATGAGAGAATATAAACAAAATAATATTCCACTGGCTGAGCATCACGAATAACGTGTCTTGCTGTTTGACATTATTCAGTATATATTTCACAGTTATAATGATCAGTGTTAGGAAAATATTATTACCATTTTCTTGTATTAATGAGTAATGTATTTGAAAATTGTGTAAATGTACAACCATTTAATGAATTCAGCTTTCTCACTTTGTATAAATACGAAGCACAATCTCACACTCTTCTCCATAGTTGCTGGTATGACCAACACTGCTAGTGAAGGATGGTCCATAGTCATGTATGATCAACACTGCTAGTGAAGGATGGTCCATAGTCATGTATGATCAACACTGCTAGTGAAGGAAGGTCCATAGTCATGTATGATCAACACTGCTAGTGAAGGATGGTCCATAGTCATGTATGATCAACACTGCTAGTGAAGGATGGTCCATAGTCATGTATGATCAACACTGCTAGTGAAGGATGGTCCATAGTCATGTATGATCAACACTGCTAGTGAAGGAAGGTCCATAGTCATGTATGATCAACACTGCTAGTGAAGGATGGTCCATAGTCATGTATGATCAACACTGCTAGTGAAGGATGGTCCATAGTCATGTATGATCAACACTGCTAGTGAAGGATGGTCCATAGTCATGTATGATCAACACTGCTAGTGAAGGAAGGTCCATAGTCATGTATGATCAACACTGCTAGTGAAGGATGGTCCATAGTCATGTATGATCAACACTGCTAGTGAAGGATGGTCCATAGTCATGTATGATCAACACTGCTAGTGAAGGAAGGTCCATAGTCATGTATGATCAACACTGCTAGTGAAGGATGGTCCATAGTCATGTATGATCAACACTGCTAGTGAAGGATGGTCCATAGTCATGTATGATCAACACTGCTAGTGAAGGATGGTCCATAGTCATGTATGATCAACACTGCTAGTGAAGGATGGTCCATAGTCATGTATGATCAACACTGCTAGTGAAGGATGGTCCATAGTCATGTATGATCAACACTGCTAGTGAAGGATGGTCCATAGTCATGTATGATCAACACTGCTAGTGAAGGATGGTCCATAGTCATGTATGATCAACACTGCTAGTGAAGGAAGGTCCATAGTCATGTATGATCAACACTGCTAGTGAAGGATGGTCCATAGTCATGTATGACCAACACTGCTAGTGAAGGATGGTCCATAGTCTTGTATGATCAAACACCGCTAGTGAAGGAAGACACATAGTCATGTATGATCAAAACCTGTTAGTGATAGAATACACATACACACGTATGACACTGCAGGTGAAGAAAAGGATATATTCACCAACACGCTGCACTGGAGACAAGGTTGATCAATATTAACCCTGTTACATTATTGATAACATAAATATAATAGGAGGTATTATCTCACCAGACATGTGTATGGTGTTCCAGGCCCCGGACACCCCTGAGGTGTTAGGGTGGAAGTGTTGACTGGAGGAGCTCAAATATTATATGGACTGACAGGTTCTCAGATATGATCCAGTACTCCTTCAGTACCTTAAAATCGCTCAAAGTAGATGGATTCTTTACATAATATGTATTGGAATTTAATGCCTAATAAATTTACTTATTTGTTTTTATCTTCAACATAAAGCGGATCCCGATGACCGGGTCTTTGTCTGTTTATCTATCTACTTCTGTTTATCACTTTGTCACTGTATAACTGTTTGTCTGTCTGTCTGTCTCCTTCCCATCGGATCTCTCTCACTCCCTACCTACCATTCCCCCTCCCTTTCATTCTCTCTCTCTATCCCTCCCTCCTGATTTCACTCCAATTCGCTTTCTCTCCCACTTCTTCTCTCGCATACTCAAGTTGGGAGTGAACTTTGGCTTAAACTAACAATCTGTAAATATGATATATTGTAAAAAGAAAGTGAGGTTTAATATAGAGCGATAAAACATATATCGGTACAACTTATATCACATAATTAAGCTGATGGGACTATTAGAAGTAGAACTAATATAAATTAATCGTTCCATGACGCTACAGATATGTGCCCACGCTCAACATTATTCATCAATTGATTCTGGAGACAATCTCGCTCAAAATTACTTTTAACGCACAGCTCATAACATTGACCTGACACCTGTTGGACTATAAATTGCCTGCCAGTAATCAATCTCTCTGCGTCAGTAATTTCTTCACGAGTCCAAGTATCCAGCTTGGGGTCTCCCAGCTGATCTCTTTCTCTTTCTTTCTTTCGACTGTCGGAAAGACTTTCCGACAGTCCAAAATAATGCAGTCCGCCCAACCTTCTCTTTCTTGCTTAATCTTTGTCACCAGATCGTAGATCAGTATGTGTACTCACCTATTTGTGATTGCGGAGGTTGAGCGTTGGCTGTTTGGTCCCGCCTCTCAACTGTCAATCAACTGGTGTACAGATTCCTGAGCCTATTGGGCTCTATCATATCTACACTTGAAACTGTCTATGGAGTCAGTCTCCACCACATTACTTCCTAGTGCATTCTATTTACTAGCAACTCTGACGCTGAATAAGTTCATTCTAATATCTATGTGGCTCATTTGGGTACTCTGCTTCCACCTGTGTCCCCTTATGTGTGTAGCACCCGTGTTAAATAATCCATCCTTGTCTATCCTATAAATTCCCCTGAGAATTGTGTATATGGTGATCATGTCTCCCCGTGGGCTTCTGTCTTCCAGCGACGTGAGGTCGAGTTTCCTCAGCCCTTCCTCATAACCCATGCCTCTTAGTTCTGGGACTAACCTAGTAGCATATCTCTGAACTTTTTCCAGCTTCGTTTTGTGCTTCACAAGGTACGGCTCCATGCTAGGGCCGCATACTCCAACATTGGTCTTACATATGTGGTATACAAGGTTCTGAATGATTTCTTACACAGGTTTTTGATGGCTGTTCTGATGTTGGCCAGCCTCGCATATGCCGCAGATGTTATTCTTTTGATGTGGGCTTCAGGAGACAGGTTTGGTGTGATATAAAATCCTAGATTTTTCTCTCTGTCCGTTTCGTGAAGTACTTCATCTCCCATTCTGTATCCTGTGTCTGGCCTCCTGTTTCCTCCGTCTAGTTTCATTTACTTGGGTTGAACTTTAGTAACTATTTGTTGGAACATTTCTGCATTTTGTTTAGGTCATCTTGTAGCCTCATACTATCTTCCTCCGTCTTAATTCTCCTCATAATTTTTGCAACATCAGCAAACATTGAGAGGAACGAGTCAATTCCCTCTGGAGATCATTTACATATATCAGGAACAGTATATAGGTACAAGGACTGAACCGTGCGGGACTCCACTGGTGATGACTCGCCACTCTGAGACCTCACCCCTCACGGTGACTCGCTGTCTTCTGTTGCTTAGGTACTCCCTTATCCAGAGGAGTACCTTCCCTTTCACTCCTGCCTGCATCTCCAGCTTGTGCACTAGTCCCTTATGTGGTACTGTGTTAAAGGCTTTCTGGCAATGAAAAAATATGCAGTCTGCCCATCCCTCTTTATCTTGCCTGATTTGTGTTGCCAAAGACACTTTGTGTCTCGTTCTATATTGAAATAAAAACAAGAAATTATTATTTTTTGTTTAGACTCTACGAGAGGGATAGAGAGAAAAGAAGTGTGAAAGAGAGAAAAAAAGTGTGAAAGAGAGAGAGAGAGAGAGAGAGAGAGAGAGAGAGAGAGAGAGAGAGAGAGAGAGAGAGAGAGAGAGAGAGAGAGAGAGAGAGAGAGAGAGAGAGAGAGAGAGAGAGAGAGAGAGAGAGAGAGAGAGAGAGAGAGAGAGAGAGAGAGAGAGAGAGAGAGAGAGGTGTGAAAGAGAGAGAGAGGTGTGAAAGAGAGAGAGGTGTGAAAGAGAGAGAGAGACTAACAGTTTTTGAAGAAAGCAGTGCGAAGGAGCAGGTGAAATTCAATCGCCAGCTGTAGTGTATTGAAGGAGACGTGCAGTCAAAGCCTCGAATATTGAAACTGGAAATGAGTGCCTAGGAGACTGGCTGGGAGTAAACCTTCTATTCACTCGGTTTAGTGGAAACTTTTTGAACATGAATTATACATTATATTATAGTATTAGTAACTCAAATAATGATGTGGGAAAATCTTAGCAAGCTTAAATTGCTTTTTTTCTGTGAATATTCAAATATTTATTTTATTTTTATTTTTCAGTTGGCTTTGATATTATATTATTTTTATTTGATTATTTTTTTCTGAGTTAGTTCTTAGTTCTTAGTAAGTTAGTTAGTTAGTAGTGGATTGTATATATTCTGATTCAGCTGCTAGAATTTATCACATACAATTGGAGGGGGGGGGGGGAAATTTGTAGCTTAAACTACTTGCAAGTGGATCGTTCATAAACCACAAATTGTTTACGTGGTCTTTGATATAAAAATTATAAATCATACCACATATGGTGGTCTAATCTACTATTTTATTACAGTATTAAACACAAAAGGGCCTTATCTGATACTGTTGATGGGGCCTACTAAGGCTTGTAATTGTAGCATCAGAACTGGGTGTGGCCCTGTGTCTCAGAGTGCCAGGTAATGGCGGCTGTCTGGAGGCCTACAAGGCGTGATGTACAGCAGGTAACAATTCCTATAATTATGTTGGGAGCCAACTGCCTGCTTCAGTAACTTCCCTCACAATTACCTTTTTGGGATATAAGGAATTAATAATGGTTCCCTAACCATATAAGCACAGGGATGACAGAATATGTGTGTGTAGTAGAGTTGAGTAAACGTACTTAGTTTGGGATTTCATCTCACGTCTTAACGATATTTCCTACAATAATAATGGCCAGTATTAAATGCAATAGAAATAGCGAAAATTGTTCATCCCTTTGTTCATGAGATCTTCGGTTGAGCAGATCGTAGAGGATCCTGTGTCGAAGCTCGGAGAAAGAGTCTTTAGTGTTGTATAATTCATCAGGGAGAGCTTCCTCACTGTTGTTGTTGTTGTTGATTTAGGGGCGACGACGATCGTGGGATCGGATGCGCCCCGGCGTACCCGTGATGGGTTAATCGCGACGCCAGCAAAGGTAAAACGCCAAGCCAAAACGAGAAACAAGTGACGCCAATCACTAGAAACTAATATGCCATACGGCAAATAAACGCACAGTCAGGCAGATGATTGGGGAGTCCCAAGAGTCCATCAGGGTGACAAGCACCGGCCCCGCCCCACACAGAGAACACCAGGTAGCAAAACCAAAACTCTGCCCCCAACTAAAACGCAAAAAGTCATCCAGTGTCCTCTGGCAGAGCAGAAGCCAGCCGCCCACCACGACTGAGGGCACACCAGGAACCCACCAAGACCCGCCAACCCCTTGCACCTCTCGGCTAAGCCGGCCCCCGAACACCGTCACCCTGCCGGGAGAACCAGCCAGAACTCGCCCCCAAAAATATATCAACAATCCCGTGACCCAAGGCGATATGTGCGCCAGGCGTCGAACAATCGGACCGTTGAAGAGAGATGCCAAACGGCAATAGCAAAGCCAAAACGCGAAAACAGGAGGTGATCCGGCGGCTCCCAGGCGGAGGAGGTATCCAGACACGCGCTCGGCGTCAAGGTTAAACCAGGAGTCCAAGTTGCTGTGTTGTGTACACATGACGACGCCTCAGGGGAGACGTCCTAAAATATTTGGGGGTTCTGTTTATGATTAAGGAATAGAGAGTTAAGCAATATTCCTGGTGTTGGAAATTATATTCAGTCCCAGTGAAAACTTTTTTATTAAGTTTTAACACTAGACTGTTGTTTAAAAGAAAAAGAGTAAATATAAAGATTATATATTAATTAGTTATGGTTAATTAGTAATAGTTATTAATTAATTATAGAGTTAATATAAAGATAATATAAAGTTAATATAAAGATTGTTGTTGACGTCACGGAATACCCGTTCTCTGATTTCTTTAGTGGGTAACTTATGTTAATTTGTGTGTGGGATTTCCGACAAATGACTCAGTCGAGCAGAATAATAGATAACTTCTGAACCATGAATGTTTCAGTGGAAAGATGGAGTTATTGAGCCTTCTTCTAGACGGGCTTCCCTCTAGCCCATCCTCATCACCCAGCCCGACCTCTTCAATCAGCCCAACCTCATCACCCAGCCCATCCTCATCACCCAGCCCGTCCCCATCACCCAGCCCGTCCTCATCACCCAGCCCGACCTCATCTTCCATCCCGTCCTCATCACCCAGCTCGTCCTCATCACACAACCAGACCTCATCACCCAGCCCGTCCTCATCACCCAGCCCGTCCTCTTCAATCAGCCCAACCACATCACCCAGCCCGTTCTCATCACCCAGCCCGTCCTCATCACCCAGCCCGTCCTCATCACCCAACCCGTCCTCATCACCCAGCCCGACCTCATCTTCTAGCTCGTCCTCATCACCCAGCCCGTCCTCATCTTCCAGCCCGTCCTCATCACCCAGCCCGTCCTCATCACCCAGCCCGTCCTCATCACCCAGCCCATCCTCATCACCCAGCCCGACCTCATCACCCAGCCCGTCCTCATCTTCCAGCCCGTCCTCATCACCCAGCCCGTCCTCATCACCCAGCCCGTCCTCATCACCCAGCCCGTCCTCATCACCCAACCCGTCCTCATCACCCAGCCCGACCTCATCTTCTAGCTCGTCCTCATCACCCAGCCCGTCCTCATCTTCCAGCCCGTCCTCATCACCCAGCCCGTCCTCATCACCCAGCCCATCCTCATCACCCAGCCCGCCCTCATCACCCAGCCCGACCTCATCACCCAGCCCGACCTCATCACCCAGTCCGACCTCATCACCCAGCCCGACCTCATCACCCAGTCCGTCCTCATCACCCAGCCCGACCTCATCACCCAGCCAGACCTCATCACCCAGCCCGACCTCATCACCCAGCCCGACCTCATCACCCAGCCCGACCTCATCACCCAGCCCGACCTCATCACCCAGCCCGTCCTCATCACCCAGCCCGACCTCATCACCCAGCCCGACCTCATCACCCAGCCCGACCTCATCACCCAGTCCGACCTCATCACCCAGTCCGACCTCATCACCCAGCCCGTCCTCATCACCCAGCCCGACCTCATCACCCAGCCCAACCTCATCACCCAGCCCGACCTCATCACCCAGCCCGTCCTCATCACCCAGCCCGACCTCATCACCCAGCCCGACCTCATCACCCAGCCCGTCCTCATCACCCAGCCCGACCTCATCACTCAGCCCGACCTCATCTTCTAGCTCGTCCTCATCACCCAGCCCGTCCTCATCTTCCAGCCCGTCCTCATCACCCAGCCCGTCCTCATCACCCAGCCCATCCTCATCACCCAGCCCGCCCTCATCACCCAGCCCGACCTCATCACCCAGCCCGACCTCATCACCCAGCCCGTCCTCATCACCCAGCCCGACCTCATCACCCAGCCCGACCTCATCACCCAGCCCGTCCTCATCACCCAGCCCGACCTCATCACTCAGCCCGACCTCATCTTCTAGCTCGTCCTCATCACCCAGCCCGTCCTCATCTTCCAGCCCGTCCTCATCACCCAGCCCGTCCTCATCACCCAGCCCATCCTCATCACCCAGCCCGCCCTCATCACCCAGCCCGACCTCATCACCCAGCCCGACCTCATCACCCAGCCCGACCTCATCACCCAGCCCGACCTCATCACCCAGCCCGACCTCATCACCCAGCCCGTCCTCATCACCCAGCCCGACCTCATCACTCAGCCCGACCTCATCTTCTAGCTCGTCCTCATCACCCAGCCCGTCCTCATCTTCCAGCCCGTCCTCATCACCCAGCCCGTCCTCATCACCCAGCCCATCCTCATCACCCAGCCCGCCCTCATCACCCAGCCCGACCTCATCACCCAGCCCGACCTCATCACCCAGCCCGACCTCATCACCCAGCCCGACCTCATCACCCAGCCCGACCTCATCACCCAGCCCGACCTCATCACCCAGCCCGACCTCATCACCCAGCCCGACCTCATCACCCAGCCCGACCTCATCACCCAGCCCGACCTCATCACCCAGCCCGTCCTCATCACCCAGCCCGACCTCATCACCCAGCCCGACCTCACCACCCAGCCCGACCTCATCACCCAGTCCGACCTCATCACCCAGCCCGACCTCATCACCCAGCCCGTCCTCATCACCCAGCCCGACCTCATCACCCAGCCCAACCTCATCACCCAGCCCGACCTCATCACCCAGCCCGTCCTCATCACCCAGCCCGACCTCATCACCCAGCCCGACCTCATCACCCAGCCCGTCCTCATCACCCAGCCCGACCTCATCACTCAGCCCGACCTCATCACCCAGCCCGACCTCATCACCCAGCCCGACCTCATCACCCAGCCCGACCTCATCACCCAGCCCGACCTTATCACCCAGCCCGACCTCATCACCCAGCCCGACCTCATCACCCAGCCCGACCTCATCACCCAGCCCGACCTCATCACCCAGCCCGACCTCATCACCCAGCCCGACCTCATCACCCAGCCCGACCTCATCACCCAGCCCGACCTCATCACCCAGCCCGTCCTCATCACCCATCCCGACCTCATCACCCAGCCCGACCTCATCACCCAGCCCGACTTCATCACCCAGTCCGACCTCATCACCCAGCCCGACCTCATCACCCAGCCCGTCTTCATCACCCAGCCCGACCTCATCACCCAGCCCAACCTCATCACCCAGCCCGACCTCATCACCCAACCCGTCCTCATCACCCAGCCCGACCTCATCACCCAGCCCGACCTCATCACCCAGCCCGTCCTCATCACCCAGCCCGACCTCATCACCCAGCCCGACCTCATCACCCAGCCCGACCTCATCACCCAGCCCGACCTCATCACCCAGCCCGACCTCATCACCCAGCCCGACCTCATCACCATGCCCGACCTCATCACCCAGCCCGACCTCATCACCCAGCCCGACCTCATCACCCAGCCCGTCCTCATCACCCAGCCCAACCTCATCACCCAGCCCGACCTCATCACCCAGCCCGACCTCATCACCCAGCCCGTCCTCATCACCCAGCCCGTCCTCATCACCCAGCCCGACCTCATCACCCTGCCCGACCTTATCACCCAGCCCGACCTCATCACCCAGCCCGATGCAGACGTATCGGAAAAGGCACATTCAACATGAGGATAATGCTGGCTTAGTGCCTTGTGTTGTGGTTCTTCACCATAATACCGGGACCAGTAGTCTACCGGGACCAGTAGTCTACCGGGACCAGTAGTCTACCGGGACCAGTAGTCTACCGGGACCAGTAGTCTACCGGGACCAGTAGTCTACCGGGACCAGTAGTCTACCGGGACCAGTAGTCTACCGGGACCAGTAGTCTACCGGGACCAGTAGTCTACCGGGACCAGTAGCCGACCGGGACCAGTAGTCTACCGGGACCAGTAGTCTACCGGGACCAGTAGTCTACCGGGACCAGTAGCCGACCGAGACCAGTAGTCTATCGGTATTGATCCTCGTAGCCAACCTATGCAATTTGATTCATTGATAACATTAAGTTGGCCATCATCTCTCCGGTGTTGAAGGCTGTAATGTGTTCAGTATTTCTTAGGACTGTGCGTCTCTCTGCTTCCTTGCTGGCTAGAATCAGCACGTGGCTCTTCTTGGTCACTGAAGAGTTAATCTCCATTCCATCTCTCTCTTCTCTCTTCTGTCTGTCTCTCTCTTTTCTGTCTGTCCGTCTCTCTCCATTTAATTCAGAAAGAACGTGACTCCTTTCCACTGCATTAAATATAACTCAGGATGCTATTGAGACCGGCCCCACAGAGCAGGTGGAGACCATTGAGGAGTAACCAATATGTCAAGGTGTCGTGTTCACCTAATCCGCCAATTCGTTCTCGAACTTGCTTTCTGTCAATATTGGCTTATTTAATAAGTGCATATGTGACATACTAATTGATTGTGAATATTTTAGTTTACCATGAAAAGCTTCATGGAAAACACCGACCTCACCTAACCTTCTTAGTATGTTAAGATAAGCATCTTATTGCTTCATATATACAATTGTTACTTAACCTATCAACGGTATAGGCTAAGTAATAATTGTAATAAGGAAGCAATAAGATGCTTATCTTAATATACTAAGAAGGTTAGGTGAGGTCGGTGTTTTCTGTGAAGCTTTTCATGGTAAACTAAAATATTCACAATCAATTAGTATGTCACATATGCAGTTATTAAATAAGCCAAAATAGATTATAAGCAAGTGCGAGAACAGGTTGAATCCGTCGTACGTGACCTTGGCCTCCTGGGCAAGTCTGCACGACTTGCCCAGAGAGAGAGACAGAGAGAGAGAGAGAGAGAGAGAGAGAGAGAGAGATAGATAGAGAGAGAGAGAGAGAGAGAGAGAGAGAGAGAGAGAGAGAGAGAGAGAGAGAGAGAGAGAGAGAGAGAGAGAGAGAGAGAGAGGAAAGGAGAGAGAGAGGGAGAGAAGGTGAAGGAGAGAGGGAGGGAGAGAGAGAAAGAGAGAGAGAGAGAGAGAGAGAGAGAGAGAGAGAGAGAGAGAGAGAGAGAGAGAGAGAGAGAGAGAGAGAGAGAGAGAGAGAGAGAAGGAGAAGGAGAGAGGGAGGGAGAGAGAGAAAGAGAGAGAGAGAGAGAGAGAGAGAGAGAGAGAGAGAGAGAGAGAGAGAGAGAGAGAGAGAGAGAGAGAGAGAGAGAGAGAGAGAGAGAGAGAGAGGGAGAGAAGGAGAAGGAGAGAGGGAGGGAGAGAGACAGAGAGAGAGGGAGAGAAGGTGAAGGAAAGAGGGAGGGAGAGACAGAGAGAGACATGGCAATTATCTTCAGTGGCTCAGAATGTGAAAACCATTCAATTTTGTCGATGTTTTGCAACCAACTCCTGTTAGTAGTCTATTATTAAATCCGAGAGTTGGGTAATTTTACCCAAATTGTTTCTCTACGTGACTTACTTTTCAATAATTTAAACGATATTTTACGTTTTCTCTGACATTTAGTGTTTCAAGAACTTCTCGTCAAATTTTTCTTTTTGTTAAATAATTTATATTTCTTTGTTGGACTGCAAGTAGAGCCCTGTTTTCTACATCAATTTATCTTTCTGTCATAGCAACCGAAACGTCGTCGCCCCTTCATTTTCTAGTGTGTGGATTGGTCAACATTCTTCAGCCTCGTTATTGTGGTCATTGCAAGAATATCTATAATTTCTATGCATTTTTTCACATTTGTGTTGCTCACCTGGCCCCACAAAGTGAGGTGATTTGAAGAAATAACTGTGCCCAAGATTACCATCAAAGTGCCGTCAGGACGATGGTCAAATTGCCTCGGCTCTCATCGTCTTTAGTACGGTCATTGATAGTCGAATGGATAAGGTACAATGTACACCAGTTGCTTTGTGCTCCTGGCGGTCTTACTTCCAGTCACTTCTGGAGTGTGGAGTTTTCAGTTGCATATATGATTGGAGACCATTCAAGCTTGATCGCATTTGTGTTGCTCACACACACACACACACACACACCCACACACACACACTCATCTAGATCACTAGCTTCCACACACACACCCTCAAAAAGTTATAAACTTCACACCCTGAAGTTTATAACTTTTTAGACTAAAGTTTATATGTTTAGACAAAAGTTTATAACTAAAATGTTATAAACTTCAGCTAGTGGTTAATAGGCTAGTCTGTGCATTAAGCATTTGGCACTGAGTTCTCCCACATAACAGGGCTCGATGAAAGAGCACCAGAGGTCCCACACTATCTCATTGCCTGGGGAAGGATTGGAGTTCTGGTTTGTTGAATACCCCAGAATTCCTACCTCTCTTATGGCTTTGAAATATGGTGTAGTGGATACAGCGTGCAACTGCCACCTTGTTGGCCAGTGTTCGAGTCCCCTGGTGGGTTGAGTGTCTAAAAAGTTATATATATATATATATATATATATATATATATATATATATATATATATATATATGTATATATATATATATATATATATATATATATATATATATATATATATATATATATATATATATATGTCGTACCTAGTAGCCAGAATGCACTTCTCAGCCTACTATGTAAGGCCCGATTTGCCTAATAAGCCAAGTTTTACTGAATTAATATAATTTCTCTAATTTTTTCTGATGAAATGATAAAGCTACCCATTTCATTATGTATGAAGTCAATTTTTTTTTATTGGAGTAAAAATTAACGTAGATATATGACCGAACCTAACCAACCCTACCTAACCTAACCTAACCTATCTTTATAGGTTAGGTTAGGTAAGGTAGCCGAAAAAGTTAGGTTAGGTTATGTTAGGTAGGTTAGGTAGTCGAAAAACAATTAATTCATGAAAACTTGGCTTATTAGGCAAATCGGGCCTTGCATAGTAGGCTGAGAAGTGCGTTCTGGCTACTAGGTACGACACAACATAGGTTATGTTGGGTGTGTTGTTTGGGTGCGTTTCTGGTTAGGATAGTACATTGTATTTTGTACGTAGTGTCAGATCAAGAGGCCGGGTTGTCCCGTGCCTGTTGTTGTGCAGCATAACTCACCGCTGGTAAACGCTCTCGTCACGTGTAAGTCTCACTACATATTCCAACTCATCCTCCGGTTTTAGACCCTTCTGTAGATTTTGTAACTATATTGACTATCTTACATAAACTGACGTATTGGAATATTGTATAGTATAATTTGGTTCAATTACTTTAATAATTCTAGAAAAAATTAAGCTAAGAACCAACCTTAAATATTCCTAGGCCTAGTATAGCGTATTTTACTGTCTGACACCTTATATATGAGAACTATGTTAGGCCTCAGATAGCATGTATTAGGCCTTGAATAGTGTGGGAACCGACCTGTGAGATTTTTTTTTTAATTTATATGAATTTATATAGAATTTATATTTACGTTAATTTATATACTTCGATAGCAATTTGTATGATGTTAAGTGGACTGTATTTCTGCAATAATCTCACAAATCGATCCATACACATTAGGGGGGGGAGTTGTATTGAATTTATATATATGCAGTCAATCAAACTACAATATTAAACTACATATATTAGTATACATTGAGGAGGTTCCTTATCTTATTATACAGCAGGCTTAGTTCACCAGATATAACTAGGATGTAGACACCAATTTATCCTCGTTTGAGGCTGCTTCCATCACCCAGTAACTGATATACCAAGCTTGCTTCCTCTTCTTGACCTGTCAAAGGGCGCAAGCTGTTAAGCCAGAATCCTAATATATGACAGCTATGTCAGAGAAAACACTGTATAATGATTCAGATAAGGACCAAGGCTTAATTACCTTTTCTGAGTCGATCATTTATGTTCTCAACGGTTCGCCCAATATCTACCAAACATTAATGGCCTAAAATAATTAGATAAATGGGTTTCAGAAAAACACTCCCTTGTGATTGATGACAGCGTGTTGATGATGGAAGACCTTTGGTTTCCATAACACTTCGTCCAAGAGAATTTATAGGAGCCGAATTTGCCCCACGACTCTCAGGTCTTAACAACAATGGCTGACCACTCCTTCCTCACTGACGCCTGGCCTACTTTGTCCAGACATCAGTAACTGATAGAAGGGTCACATTTACTTTATTTTGATACTAATAATTAAGTTAATTAAAATAAGATGTTTTTATGATGTAAAAAGTCCAAAGACTAATGTATTTAAGAACAATTCCCAACAAATAGCTGGTGAATTTATAATAGTATGTGGCAATGATATCCCGTTTTCTATAGACGGAAAATTCCACTAAAAGCTACATTTTCTATGGGTTAACTTGTGTATACAACGCAGCAATATTATCTGCAATTGCATGTAATATTATTAAATGGTGTCAGATTTTCCGACAAATAGTTAGGTTAGGTTTTAGTAGCAACATTAATACAAAATCTTTCCGGTTTGTCCAAATTCAATACAGTAGTATCAATTTGTACTCTCTAAACGTCCATATATGTACGATGGTCTACTCCATTATTATAAGTACCATCTAAATAGGCGGCTGCTGGGCCTCAATTAGAGTAGTCACTATTAAATATTTGGTTCATGAGCAACAATTGCGATGCGTTCTCATTCTGGAATTTTAATTCAAAGAACTTCATTTTCAGTCATTTTCATATCACCGATATTTGTAAAAATTCAGATCATCCTTTCGCACTTCATTTGCATTCAAAATGTTTGTATAAAATTGTTGATAAAATTTATAAGTTTATAAAATTTTTAATCAACTGTGCTTATTGTCAAGCTATACGAAATTTCTTTCATTCTAAACCTGCTTCCAACCCTATTAGCACTGTGCTCAGCCTTCATATCTGAACTCAGAACTCTTGCTAATACCTTGCGTCCCTCTTGACATAAAGCTCGCCTTTCGACAAACAAACACGCTTTTTTAATAGCAATCTAGTTCACACTGCTCCTCCTGCTTCTAATGCTGCTGGTGTCTACTCTATTTTCTGTTCGTCTTGTCCTCTCCAATACTTTAGTGAAACTGGTCGTACACTTAATAAGAGAAATAAGGAACAAAAACGAAGTGTTAAGTCTGCAGACACAAACAATATTCTCTTCTGTCATGTTAGGGATTCTAATCATCCTATTGGTTGGTCTTCCTCTAAAATAATCTTTCCTGCCTCTACTCTACACAGTCCTGGCTTTGTTGCTGATGACTCGTCCCTTTCACAGAACATACTCAAATGTCTAAACTTTCTAACAAAAGTGACCTAATATTAGCCTTCCCTTCCTTTTGTCTTTCGTTTTCTTTTTCTTGTTTCTTTTATGTTCCCATTTCTACTCTTATTATTACACCCTTTATTACACCTTACTTTCCGTACCTTATGCCTTGCTCTTATCTTCCTCTAAGATTTCCATCTCCTCACCTCTCTCCTGCCTACTTAATGCCCGCGCCTCCCTCGTCTCAGCACAATCGATAATGATAATGGTCGTTTTCGGACGACCGAAACGTCGTCGTCTCTTCAATTTCTAGTGTGTGGTTTGGTCAGCCTTTTTCAGCCACGTTATTGTGACTTTTCATCTGCAAATGGTTGTAATTCACATATGATATATAATTTATATTTTCATGTTATTAAACATTTTCTGTGATTAAATTATGATCGTATTCCGTTTTTATGTATATCGTCGCAGTAATATGTCTATCTTTAGCCCTTATTTTTGTTTACTTATTTGCACAAAAGAATTCAGCAACCAGTCACATCTTCCTTCAGTTTTAGGATGTCGTCTGTCCCGCTCCTCTGCATACTCTGGAACCTCACTTTTGTCTCTCAACGCCTTTTTCCTAATCATTGCTTTTTGTCAGGGTTTCTGCCATGTATTTATATTTTCTTAGACTCTGCTTACAGCTATTTTGTTTCTTATTCTGTTTCCGTTTTGACCGAAAATTAGTACACAAAACGTTTGGGTGACAAACATTTATTTCAAGATGTCGTCTATACAAGGTGTATTTTCTTTCTACTACTGAAAATACTTTCAGCCACTTTTTTGGGACTCTTCATATGCATTTATTTCAGGTTAATGGTCAATGTATAAATACACACATAAGTTTATTAGCATACATATTTTTGTAAATTTTTAAAACATCTGTAAAAAAGGTTTGTTTTAATGACAAATTTTTACGGTTTTGTAAGGCTCAGAGGTGTTTTACGCTACTAGCTTCTTTCAGAAGATCTAAGGAGAGAGCTACTGACCATGTCCACGTCTCGTCTACTGGCTTCTTGCCGGCCTCTCTAATCATCCACTGTTGTTAAAACATTCCTCCCTTCACTCTTAAGGCAATACCTGACCTATTTGTACTCACCTATTTGTGCTTGCATGGGTTGAGCTCTGGCTCTCTGGTCCCGCCTCTCAACCGTCAATCAACAGGCGTACAGGTTCCTGAGCCTATTGGGCTCTATCATATCTACACTTGAAACTGTGCATGGAATCAGCCTACCATTTGTCAACCACTCTGACACTAAAAATGTTCTTTCTAATATCTTTGTGGCTCATTTGGGCACTCAGTTTCCACTTGTGTCACATAGTGCGTGTGCCCCTTGTGTTAAATAGCCTGTATTTATCAACCCTATTAATTCCTTTGAGAATCTTGAATGTGGTGATCATGCCTCCCCTCTAAATCTTCTGTTTTCCAGCGATGTAAGGTTTAATTTCCGTAGTCTCTCCTCGTAGCTCATATTTGGTAGACAAGGTTCTGAATGAATCTTTGCGCATGTTCCAGAAGTCAGTTCTGATGTCAGCTATCCTCGCATACGCCGCAGATGTTATTTTTTTGATGTTGTCTTCAGGAGACAGGTTTGGTGTAATATTAACTCCTAGATCTTTCTCTCTGTCCGTTTCACGAAGGACTTCATCTCCCATTCTGTATCCTGTGTCTGGCCTAGTAGTGTAAAAAGCTAATACGACTGTGCGCACCACCTGAGCAGGTGAGCCAATTAGGCCCCCCTGCTCAGGTGGTGCACAGGTGTGTAGTCTCAAAGGGTTCTGGGGGTTCCCCAGGGTGGGCGCATGTGCAGTCCGGCTGAGCGGCACTTGTCACTCGGTAGAATCATGTTGGACTGGGGCAGCGGCATGTGGGGCGATGTTGGTCATGTAGGGTAAAGTGTAAGTATAGGAACAGGTGTGGTGAACATGTGAGCAATAGTAGTAGATGAATATGTATGAGTATGTGCCTTAGAGTTATATATATATATATATATATATATATATATATATATATATATATATATATATATATATATATATATATATATATATATATATATATATATATATATGCGGAAAATCCACAAAGAAATATGAAATGAGGTGAACGTTTCGGCTTGTTAAAGCCTTTGTCAACACCAGACTGACTAGAGGAGAAGGGAGAAGGGGGAGGATATATAGGCCGACACCTGGCCAACCCATCCCTAGGGAAAGAATTAACCAGAAACAGGTATAGCTTAGCTTAGAATGGTCAAAGAGGGTTAAGCGGTCAGAGAATAAGGATGAAAGATTAAAGAAAAGCCTCATGAACACACAATATATGAATATAAAATTATAATGAGATATTGTGAGCCTCTCTTATCAGAGTTTTTTCTTAAACTGTTGTGCAATATTATAACTTAAAAATGGATCAAGTTTGTACATTCCAGTACTAACATTAAGAAGATTTGGACACTGACTGATTAGAGCAGACTCAATTAAATTCCGTTCCACGAAATCCCCACAATTGGTAATGCTTTTTGCCCCATTCCAGTTAATATTGTGATCGCATAAACTCGTATGTAGATACAATGCATTAGACGTTTGGGCAGTTCTAATACTATAAGCATGTTGTGACAACCGCAATTGTAAGGACTTTCCTGTTTGTCCAAGGTACACAGAATCATAATCATTGCAGGGAATCGAATACACACAACCTGCTGTATCAGGGGAGTTTTTTTATTAAATTGGATTTGATCGTACTATTAGTGAACACCAAATTTATATTAAGTTTCTTAAACATCAGAGACAATTTTTCAAGTCCACTCGCATAAGGTACCACAAATGAGTTAATAATTTCTGGTTTCGCCTTAGGGACGTGATTGTAAAACGTACACTTGGCTTGTTCAAACGAGAAATCCAAAAACCTCTTAGGATATTGTAAACTCTTCCCAATTTCATATATTTTAGCAATCTCTTGAAGAGATTGCTAAAATTAAGATTCTACACATCCCATTCAGCTAATTCAGAGGAACAATCTAACGATGAATGACAGATCGGTCTTGTCTCTCTCTCCTTATCGCTGAGTTGTCACACAGCTCAGACACTCTTTCATCCCCACATTAACACTCGATCTTACAGGTGACTAATCTTCACCTCAGTAATTCTCAATGGAATAGTCGATGTGTGTTGTTAACAGAGGAACTTAGTTTTTAGTTTAAAATACTTTCAGTTGATAGCCATTAATTACGTAGGATTGGATAGACCGGTTGTTCTGTGAAAAAGCCTTTACATATGATCAGAAATAATAATACTAGAATAAGGACCCAGTCCACAAACGCACCATTAGGTTTCGAGACTTAAAACAGGCGATGGAGATTGAGTAGACAAGCATACATTTTCAAATGCTATTTATTTATTTGGGCAGCAGAAAGTTTTTTTTCCCGAATAACATTACATTGACTGTGTTACAAGAACTTAAAAAACAGTCAGACAGTAATAGAAAGGTAATTGCATGTTGGTCCAATTACGAGATGTAAAACACACAGCAGCAATGATTTGAATCCCGTAGCCTGAGTTCAACGCCTTATTCTCTTTGCTTAATATTTCCATTATAGTTGATGCCGGCCTTAGAGCGGGCAAGTCTTGAACTCTGTGATAATGAACAGGTCAATTTTTTAAAATATATATGTAATAATAACAATACTACGATTTTAGCCTGATACAGTCTTCAGTTCACTAACTCATTTAATTTAAATTAATTTAATTTAAGATGTGATAGCATATTAGAGTCTTCAGTCCACTGTTGCTGTTTGACTGACTGGCTGACTGCCTTTACTGAGTGATGGTAAAAGCTATTTCATCAAGTCGCAAAAAATGAAGACTGGTAGACACCTTTTAAGATGTAAAATGTTTCCCCTCATTCAGTAAAATGCTTAGAATGAACTACAGCGCTAAATGGTTGAAGGTCTGATGGGGTCCTTATTCTCAAACTCACTTAACCCCGAGCTAACTATTTCACTATCGACTCATCCGGTCTTATTCTCATCGGTTACTGTTTACATGTGGATAATGTTGGTCTTAGAGTCAGCTTTGAACTCAGTGATAATGAAAAAGTCAATTTAAAATATAATAATAATAATAGTAACAAGACTAAGATTTTCCACATTAGTCTTATACATGTTTACTTTGCTAACAGCGCATGCTTGGAATTTGTATGTGGGGAACATTGCTCACCTAAGGGATAGAGAATAAATGGCGTATTTGAGGTATAGCGGAGGTTAGACCGCGGTGTGTTTGCCGACCTCGTGCATCTCACTACACCTCAAACCAGCACCATAGATGAGTGTAATGGCGATGTTCCTGGGATTGATCTAAAATTACATATATTCATTCAGTAGTGGAAAACACATACCTGCAAGTCTTCTAGTGCTGCTGCTGTCTCCAGAAGTTGTCTTTCCCACATTCAGTAAAAATTTCTACTGACTTTACCTGAGTGACTGTTTTACTGGCAGAGATTTGATTTGATGTGATAAACGAATATTGAAGACTGGTATACCATGAGGCTCGTTACTCAGAGTCAAAAGCTTAATTAAAATATCTATACCTCAGGCTATAGTCATTATTTGACATGAACACAGAGACATGCGGTGCTGCTTAAGCATTTAATATAACAAAAGAATAAAAATTATATGTAAACGGATTAACTTCTAACTAATTATTTATTTATTATGGGTCTCAAGTGATTGGTAAGTGTGAGGGAAGGGAGCGGGTATGGTGGGCAGTATGGCCTCATTTAGCCCCAGTTATGTGACAAACTTTACAGAGCCGAGCCGCCTCCGAAGTCTTGCTCCCCGCCCAAAATGTTTCCGTCATTCAGTAAACGGCTACCTACTGACTTTGAGTTTACTGAGTGATGCTGGCACTGATTTGATTTGATAGAAAAAAAATTGAGGACTGGTAGTCATTTTTTAAAATGTAATTTTTTTCCTTCATTCAGTAAACAATTACCTACTGATTTTGACAGAGTTTACTGAGTGATGCTAAATGCGGGGCAGTAGTTTAATTAGATCGAAGAAAATTTAAGACTGGTAAGTGATGAGGCTCGTTACTCAGAGTGAAAGCAAAATTAAAAGCTCTGTACCTCAGGCTATAGTCGTTATTTGTTGGGAATATAGAGACATGAGTGTAAGCCCCCCTCAACATCGGAAGGGAAGATGTAAAACGACCCGAGTGCTAGGTGTAGGGGGGGGGGGGGGAAGTGGGGGTGGTGGGGGACCTTCTGGGTATGGTGTGTGGTCAACCCGACCTCTTAAAAATAACGTCACTTTTGGCTCTTATGAGCGCTATGGCCAAATTTGGAAGTAATTTGAAATGAAATCGACTCACAAGTGACGTTTTGTTCCGTTTTCTATTTGAGTTGTCCGGCTTACGCGAAGAGGTTATAAGAAGACACTTTACATATACCAGAAACAGTATAGGTCCAAGGACTGACCCCTGCGGGACTCCACTTGTGACGTCTCGCCAATCTGAGACCTCACCCCTCACACAGACTCGTTGTCTCCTGTTGCTTAGGTACTCCTCTATCCACCGGAGTACCTTCCCTCTCACTCCAGCCTGCATCTCCAACTTTCGCACTAGCCTCTTGTGTGGCACTGTATCAAAGGCTTTCTGACAATCCAAAAATATGCAGTCTGCCCACCCTTCTCTTTCTTGCCTGGTCGTAGAATTCAAGTAACCCTGTGAGGCAGGACCTGCCATCCCTGAACCCATGTTGATGCTGTGTTACAAAGTTCCTTCGCTCCAGATGCTCCACTAGCTTTCTTCGCACAATCTTCTCCATCAGCTTGCATGGTATGCAGGTTAGGGACACTGGCCTGTAGTTCAGTGCCTCCTGTTTATCCCCTGTCTTGTATATCGGGACTACGTTAGCTGCTTTCCAAATATCTGGCAGTTTCCCTGTTGCCAGTGATTTGTTATACACTATGGAGAGTGGTAGGCACAGTTCTCTTGCTCCTTCCTTTAGAACCCAAGGGGAGATTCCATCTGGGCCTATAGCCTTCGTCACGTCCAACTCTAGTAAACACTTCCTTACTTCCCCACTGGTAATCTCAAACTCTTCCATTGGTTCCTGGTTAGCTATTCCCTCACTTACCTCTGGAATTTCTCCTTGCTCTAAGGTGAAGACCTCCTGGAATTTCTTATTCAATTCCTCACACACTTCCTTGTCATTTGTAGTGAAGTGTGTGTGTGTGTGTGTGTGTGTGTGTGTGTGTGTGTGTGTGTGTGTGTACTCACCTAGTTGTACTCACCTAGTTGTGTTTGCAGGGGTTGAGCTCTGGCTCTTTGGTCCCGCCTCTCAACCGTCAATCAACAGGTGTACAGATTCATGAGCCTATCGGGCTCTGTCATATCTACACTTGAAACTGTGTATGGAATCAGCCTCCACCACATCACTTCCTAATGCATTCCATTTGTCAACCACTCTGACACTAAAAAAGTTCTTTCTAATATCTCTGTGGCTCATTTGGGCACTCAGTTTCCACCTGTGTCCCCTTGTGTGTGTTCCCCTTGTGTTAAATAGACTGTCTTTATCTACCCTATCAATCCCCTTCAGAATCTTGAATGTTGTGATCATGTCCCCCCTAACTCTTCTGTCTTCCAGCGAAGTGAGGTTTAATTCCCGTAGTCTCTCCTCGTAGCTCATACCTCTCAGCTCGGGTACTAGTCTGGTGGCAAACCTTTGAACCTTTTCCAGTTTAGTCTTATCCTTGACTAGATATGGACTCCATGCTGGGGCTGCATACTCCAGGATTGGCCTGACATATGTGGTATACAAAGTTCAGAATGATTCTTTACACAAGTTTCTGAATGCCGTTCGTATGTTGGCCAGCCTGGCATATGCCGCTGATGTTATCCGCTTGATATGTGCTGCAGGAGACAGGTCAGGCGTGATATCAACCCCCAAGTCTTTTTCCTTCTCTGACTCCTGAAGAATTTCCTCTCCCAGATGATACCTTGTATCTGGCCTCCTGCTCCCTACACCTATCTTCATTACATTACATTTGGTTGGGTTAAACTCTAACAACCATTTGTTCGACCATTCCTTCAGCTTGTCTAGGTCTTCTTGAAGCCTCAAACAGTCCTCGTCTGTTTTAATCCTTCTCATAATTTTAGCATCGTCCGCAAACATTGAGAGAAATGAATCGATACCCTCCGGGAGATCATTTACATATATCAGAAACAAGATAGGACCGAGTACAGAGCCCTGTGGGACTCCACTAGTGACTTCACGCCAATCGGAGGTCTCACCCCTCACCGTAACTCTCTGCTTCCTATTGCTTAGATACTCCCTTATCTACTGGAGCACCTTACCAGCTACACCTGCCTGTATCTCCAGCTTATGTACCAGCCTCTTATGCGGTACTGTGTCAAAGGCTTTCCGACAATCCAAGAAAATGCAGTCCGCCCAGCCCTCTCTTTCTTGCTTAATCTGTGTCACCTGATCGTAGAATTCTATCAAGCCTGTAAGGCAAGATTTACCCTCCCTGAATCCATGTTGGCGATTTGTCACGAAGTCCCTTCTCTCCAGATGTGTTACCAGGTTTTTTCTCACGATCTTCTCCATCACCTTGCATGGTATACAAGTCAAGGACACTGGCCTGTAGTTCAGTGCCTCTTATCTGTCGCCCTTTTTGTATATTGGGACCACATTCGCCGTCTTCCATATTTCTGGTAGGTCTCCCGTGTCTAGTGACTTACTATACACTATGGAGAGTGGCAGGCAAAGTGCCTCTGCACACTCTTTCAGTACCCATGGTGAGATCCCATCTGGACCAACAGCCTTTTTAACATCCAGATCCAGCAGGTGTCTCTTGACCTCCTCTCTCGTAATTTCGAACTCCTCCAAGGCCGCCTGGTTTACCTCCCTTTCTCCTAGCACAGTGACCTCACCCTGTTCTATTGTGAAGACCTCCTGGAACCTCTTGTTGAGTTCCTCACACACCTCTCTGTCATTCTCTGTATACCTGTCCTCGCCTGTTCTAAGTTTCAATACCTGTTCTTTCACTGTTGTTTTCCTTCTGATGTGACTGTGGAGTAGCTTTGGTTCGGTCTTGGCTTTGTTTGCTATATCATTTTCAAAATTTTTCTCTGCTTCTCTTCTCACCCTGACGTACTCATTCCTGGTTCTCTGGTATCTCTCTCTGCTTTCTGGTGTTCTGTTATTCCGGAAGTTCCTCCACGCCTTTTTGTTCAGTTTCTTCGCTTCCATACATGCCCTATTATACCATGGATTCTTCTGTTGCTTCTCGGATTTTTCCCTTTGGGCCGGGATGAACCTGTTTACTGCCTCCTGACACTTTTGGGTAACATAGTCCATCATACCCTGTACAGACTTGTCTCTGAGGTCTGTGTCCCAAGGTATTTCACTTAGGAAACTTCTCATCTGTTCATAATTCCCCTTTCGGTATGCCAGCCTTTTGATTCCTAGTTCTTTTTGGGGGGAGATAAGTCCTAGCTCTACCAGGTACTCAAAGTTCAATACACTGTGGTCACTCATTCCCAAGGGCGCTTCCATCTTAACTTTCCTTATATCCCATTCATTTAGGGTAAATATCAAATCAAGCATTGCTGGTTCATCTTCTCCTCTCATTCTTGTTGGTTCTTTGGTGTGCTGGCTTAGAAAGTTTCTTGTTGCCACGTCCAGCAGCTTAGCTCTCCATGTTTCTGGTCCTCCATGCGGGTCTCTGTTCTTCCAATCTATCTTCCCATGGTTGAAGTCTCCCATAATTAGTAGTCCAGATCCATTCCTGCTAGCAACAGAAGCTGCTCTTTCTATTATGTTAATGGTGGCCATGTTGTTTCTATCATATTCCTGTCTAGGTCTTCTGTCATTTGGTGGTGGATTATATATGACTGCGACTATAATTTTTTTCCCTCCATTTGTTACAGTACCTGCTATGTAGTCACTGAAACCTTCGCAGCCCTGAATATCCATCTCCTCAAAATCCCAGCCTTGTCTTACCAGCAGAGCTACACCACCCCCACCTCTTCCTTCCCTCTCTTTCCTCATAACATAATAGTCCTGTGGGAACACTGCATTTGTTATTGTTTTCGTGATCTTTGTTTCTGTGAGGGCTATTATGTCTGGGTTTTCCTCTAGGACCAGTTCTCCAAGCTCATTTGCTTTATTTGTAATTCCATCTATGTTTGTGTACATCGCTTTGAGGCTCACTTTCTTCTGTCCCTTCTCAAATCGCCTCCTTGGTGAGTGTTCTGCTGGTGGGGGAGGCTGTTCCATGGGTGTGAGGACCTGTGAGGTGGATAACAGGGTCTCAGAGGATACTGGGATGAGGGGCGGGGGATCCAGTGAAGGGGGAGGGACAGGGAGGGTATGGGGTGAAAGGGGAGGGAGGACGGGAAGGAAAGGGGGGGAGGGAGGACTCGGGAGGTGTGTGTGTGTGTGTGTGTGTGTGTGTGTGTGTGTGTGTGTGTGTGTGTGTGTGTGTGTGTGTGTGTGTGCATGTTTAGTCGTGTAAGTGTATGAATGCGCATGTTTAGTTGTGTGTGTTTGTAACTACCTATATGTGCTTGCAGGCCAAAAGTCAGGTCGTAACTACAACAACGAATGTTTCGCAGTTTAGAGCACAACCTCGGCTCTCTAGTATTTTATAAGATCATCATTAACAATTTTGTATGAAGTTAGCTTCAGACGTCTCATAACTCTGGTTCGATCCCCGGTCTGCTCCGATGACTTTTGCCAAGATATATTACGTCATTGTGATATAATTTGATGGCCTGGTTAAGGACCGGGCCGCGTGGTCACTAAGCCACGAAATCATCACAAGGTAACCATCTTAAAGTAAAGTGTTTCGTTGTACAAACTATTGTGTTAGTTTCAACCACTTCTTTGTCTGCCTAATTTACAACTCTAACACAAAACAAGGTCTTCCTGGCATATATGTCTGTTACCATACTCTCTGGCTTGGAATATTGCCCCTTTGTCTTCTCCATCTATTCCCTTTATATGTCTTTTCCACCATATTCCCCATCTCCACTGTGGTGTGCTCCTCAGTCTATCCACATCACTCAGTTCCCCCTCAGCAATGAAGCAAGTCTTGCTATATATGAGCCACGTTTATTATAAGTTCTCTATGTATTCCGTCGTGTCTTGTGTCGTTCCGTTAAGTTTTGTTTTCCTTAAAATTATCACCATGAATTATCTGGTCTTTTATTGCTGTTTATTGAACATTTGCTGTTCACTCTCTCCTTTTCTCTCTACATCAATAGCCTTCATTGCCACTACGCCTTCATATACTAAACACAGAGCAGGCTCCGGACCGGTACCAATGATTACAGGTAATTTGGTAATAATTTAAGTACCTTGTTACTAACAACTCTACTCTTGGCCTATGGTAGGTCTCTACTACCTCATGAGTGATGTTTATTCATACTTTGTTAATGTCCTTGAACTCTTGTTTGAATATTCCCTGGTTCTCCAGGAATTGTAGTTCATCATCACACCCTCTGCTGACTCTAAAATGTCACCATCACACGACCCTAAAATGTCACCATCATATTCTCCTGACCCTAAAATGTGACCATCACGCTTTCCTGACCCTAAAAGGTGACCATCACGCTCACCTGACCCTAAAATGTGACCATCACGCTCTCCTGACCCTAAAATGTGACCATCACGCTCTCCTGACCCTAAAATGTGACCATCACGCTCTCCTGACCCTAAAATGTGACCATCACGCTCTCCTGACCCTAAAATGTGACCATCACGCTCTCCTGACCCTAAAATGTCACCATCACACTCTCCTGACCCTAAAATGTCACCATCACGCTCTCCTGACCCTAAAATATCACCATCACACTCTCCTGACCCTAAAATGTGACCATCACGCTCTCCTGACCCTAAAATGTGACCATCACGCTCTCCTGACCCTAAAATGTGACCATCACGCTCTCCTGACCCTAAAATGTGACCATCACGCTCTCCTGACCCTAAAATGTGACCATCACGCTCTCCTGACCCTAAAATGTGACCATCACGCTCTCCTGACTCTAAAATGTGACCATCACACGACCCTAAAATGTCACCATCATATTCTCCTGACCCTAAAATGTCACCATCACACCCTCTGCTGATCCTAAAATGTCACCATCACAACCTCTCTCTCTCCCTCTCTCTCCTGACACTAAAATAACACGACCATGCCTTCTCCTGACTCTGAAATGACAACCCTAACAGTCTCCTGACACTAAGGTGTCACATGACGACCTCTCCTGATTCTAAAATGACACCATCACAGTCTCCTGACACTAAAGTGTCATCACCATTGTCTCTCCTGACACTAAAAGGATTCTTAGTGCAAAGTACAAGTCAGTGTATTCTACAAAAAATTACGCTAAAAAGATTTTTTCCTTGACCAGTATTGCCTCGTTTCTATCTCCTCTCCTTATCCTGTTTTGGATAAGACGTGGGAAGGACTGGGAAGGTTAACCCACTGAGGCACTGGAGGTGGGGAGAGAGGTGGCATTAAAGCCAGGATGACTGATAAAGGGAGGGAGGGAGGTGTACGTGGCTATGGTGGTCTGTGATGGTAAATGGGAGGGAGGGAGGGAGGGAGGGTAGTTTATTGGTGGTAGTTGGTGAGGAGGGGTGAGAAACTTATTGATAAGGAGGGGAAGTGCTGGAACTCGTGCACTCTTTCACTGTGCATGTACTCGCAGAGTTGTATTTGGAAGACCAAAGAACAGCTCTTGAGAACCAAGGTCCAGATTTACGAAAGCACTTACGCAAACAATTATGAACCTGTACATCTTTTCAGAAGCTTTGGCGACTTTGTTTCCAATTATTAAACAGTTAATGAGCTCCGAAGCACCAGGAGGCTGTTTATAACAATAACAACAGTTGAATGGGAAGTTTTCAAGCTTGCAAACTGTTTAATAAATGTAACCAAAGCCGTCAAAGATTGAGTTGAAAGATGTTCACGTTCGTAAGTGCTTGCGTAAGTGCTTTCGTGAATCTGGCCCCAGTTTTGTTAGTTGTCAGTTGCCAAGAGCATTGTCTTACCGCTCATCTCATTTATTATCATATTTCCTCGTGTATATAAATGTTGCGTCGCTGGTTTCTAGTCTACCTTTATTTCCCGTGTATATTACTCGCACACTAATACGTCTCTCCAAATATCCCTTTGGCTTCTCAGAGTTTATAATTTTGACCCTTGAATTTAATATTTTTGAACATTTTTAATATTAATTTTGTAATTTTTTTAACATGTAATTTTGAACATAGAACATTTTGTAAAGAAACACAAAGAAGAGAAAACAATTTATTTATAGTTGTCACGCTGCCTTGTGGGGCATTATTAAATGAAGGAAGAGAGTGAGGGCTGAATCCCTCATGTTTGTTCACTCCGTCAGTTCCTATAAGTATCTTGTGTTTTTTTTTTTTTGGTCGTTCTTCCTTCATCTGTCCAAATGTTATGAAGTCTGATTCCTTTACCCATTCATTCTAGTTAGGTTTTAACATATCCGGCACTTTCCTTGCGACTGTGGGAACCGACCTGTGAGATTTATATTTATTTAATTTATATGAATTTATATTTACGTTAATTTATATACTTCGATAGCAATTTGTATGATGTTAAGTGGACTGTATTTCTGCAATAATCTCAATCTCACAAATCGATCCTCTACACATTAGGGGGGTTTATATTAATTAAATTTATATATATGCAGCCAATCAAACTACAGTATTAGACTACATACATTGAAGAGGTTCCTTATCTTATTTGTACAGCAGGCCTTAGTCCACCAGGTATAACCAGGATGTAGACACCACATTTTCCCTCTTTGAGGTAGCTTCCATCACCCTGGTAACTGATGCACAAAGCATGCTTCCTCGTCTTGACCTGTCAAAAGGGCGCTAGCTGTAAAGCCAGATACTTATATATGACAAGCTATATCAGAGAAAACACTGTACATGGAACCTTAAAGACCTGGCTTAATTACCTTTAGTTTGAGGCTACCACGTGCTCTAACCGGCTCACCCTATATAATGACATTAATGGCCACAAATGAAAGATACATGGGTTTCGGAAAGAACACTTAACCTGAATTTGTTGACAGCGTGTTGAAGATGGTACACCTTTGGTTTCCATAACACTACGTCCAAGTAAAATTAACAGGAGCCGAATAGCTCCCTGCGCCTCTGGTCTAGTATAAACAATGGCTGCCCTCCCTCACCCTGACGCCTAGCTTACATTGTCCAGATGTCAATAAGTGATAGAAGGGTCACATTTACTCTACTTTAATACTGATAATTAAGTTAATTTATATGAGATGTTTTATGATGGTAAAGTCCAAAGACTAATGTATTTAAGAATAATTCCCAGCAGAATAGCTGGTGAATTTATAATGGTATGTGGTGATGATATCCCGTTTTCTTTAGACGGTAATTCCACTACAAGTTACGTTTTCTATGGGTTAACTTGTTTATACAACACAGCTACAATTATCTGTATGTATGATATATTAAATGGTGTCGGATTTTCCGACAGCGACAATGATTCGGATATTTGGATATTCGACTAAACATTGACGCGAGATGAAGGCCAACATGCAAACACTAAAAGAAAGCAATTCCAACTATCACACTCTTTAGTCGAGGTTGATTCTGTTACTATTAGTCCTAGGATTATATATATATATATATATATATATATATATATATATATATATATATATATATATATATATATATATATATATATATATATATATATATATATATATGTCGTACCAAGTAGCCAGAATGCACTTCTCAGCCTACTATGCAAGGCCCGATTTGCCTAATAAGCCAATTTTTTCCTGAATTAATATATTTTCTCTAATTTTTTACTTATGAAATGATAGTTACCCATTTCATTATGTATGAGGTCAATTATTTTTTATTGGAGTTAAAATTAACGTAGATATATGACCGAACCTAACCAACCCTACCTAACCTAACCTAACGTATCTTAATAGGTTAGGTTAGGTTAGGTAGCCGAAAAAGTTAGGTTACGTTAGGTTAGGTAGGTTAGGTAGTCGAAAAAACATTGATTCATGAAAACTTTGCTTATTAGGCAAATCGGGCCTTGCATAGTAAGGTGAGAAGTGCGTTCTGGCTACTAGGTACGACATATATATATATAGACATATGTCGTACCTAATAGCCAGAACGAACTTCTTAGCCTACTATGCAAGGCCCGATTTGCCTAATAAGCCAACTTTTCATGAATTATTTGTTTTTCCACTACCTAACCTACCTAACCTAACCTAACTTTTTCGGCTACCTAACCTAACCTAACCTAACCTATAAAGATAGGTTAGGTTAGGTTAGGTAGGGTTAGTTAGGTTCGGTCATATATCAACGTTAATTTTAACTCCAATAAAAAAAAATTGACCTAAATACATAATGAAATGGGTAGCTTTATCATTTCATAAGAAAAAAATTAGAGAAAATATATTAATTTAGGAAAACTTGGCTTATTAGGCAAATCGGGCCTTGCATAGTAGGCTGAGAAGTGCGTTCTGGCTACTAGGTACGACATATATATATATATATATATATATATATATATATATATATATATATATATATATATATATATATATATATATATATATATATATATATATATATATGTCGTACCTAGTAGCCAGAACGCACTTCTTTCCCTACTATGCAAGGCCCGATTTGCCTAATAAGCCAAGTTTTTATGAATTAATTATTTTTCGACTACCTAACCTACCTAACCTAACCTAACCTAACTTTTTTGGCTACCTAACCTAAACTAACCTATAAAGATAGGTTAGGTTAGGTTAGGTAGGGTTTATTAGGTTCGGTCATATATCTACGTTAATTTTAACTCCAATAAAAAAAATTGACCTCATTCATAATGAAATAGGTAGCTTTATCATTTCATAAGAAAAAAATTAGAGAAAATATATTAATTCAGGAAAACTTGGCTTATTAGGCAAATCGGGCCTTGCATAGTAGGCTGAGAAGTGCATATATATATAAATATATATATATATATATATGCAATTGACGATCACAAAACACTGATCATTTTATGCGGAAAATCCACAGAGAAATATAAAATGAGGTGAACGTTTCGGCTTTGTTAAAGCCTTTGTCAACACCAGACTGACTAAGGAGAAGGGAAGGGGAGGATATATAGGCCGACACCTGACCCAACCAATACCTAGGGAAGGAATTAACCAAAAACAGGTATAGCTTAGCTTAGAATGGTCAAAGAGGATTAAGCGGTCAGAGAATAAGGATGAAAGATTAAAGAAAAGCCTCATGAACACACAATATATGAATATACAATTATAATGAGACATTGTAAGCCTCTCTATCAGAGTTGTTTCTTAAACTGTTGTGCAATATTATAACTTAAAACTGGATCAAGTTTATACATACCAGTACTAACATTAAGAAGATTTGAACACTGACTGATTAGAGCAGACTCAATCAAATTGTGGGGATTTCGTGGAACGGAATTTGATTGAGTCTGCTCTAATCAGTCAGTGTCCAAATCTTCTTAATGTTGTAACGGGGGTGGGGGAAATTGCTCTATCTTGTCCATTATTCCACCCCCCCCAGTTAACTAACGAGGCCGGGGGAAACAGCTCTCTCTAGTCCGTTATCCCGTCCCCAGTTAGCCAACTATTCTAGAGCACTCCCAGAGTTCCTAAGGCAACCTCTCTCGTTCAACACCTTGTAACCTAGGTATTTGACTACCTAGGTTCTAAGACTACAAGGCGCCGTCACTTGATCAGTTACCCGAAACTCTAGAGAGACCTCTAGAATACAGAATCATTGCCACAAACGTATAAGAGAAAACGAGAGGAAAGAAATGAATAGTGAAGTAATTAGTGAGGGTTTGGGGTGAGAGGTAGGGAGGTGGGAGGGGCGAGGAGAGTCATTAGTTGAAAGTGAGAGTTTAGAGAGGGGTGGAGGGAGAGGTGTAGATAGGTAGAAGGAGAAGAGTAGATAGTAGAAGTAGAAGAGTAGATAGTAGAAGACGAAATGCTGCCACCATCCATTCTAGACTATTACATACAAGACAAGGAATGGAACTTGTCTGTATCAAAATGTTCTCAAAAGATGTTATCATGAGTTCATTATTAGTAGTTCCCATCTTTATCATGTACTCATTCTAAACCATGAAACCAGTAACTACAGAGGCTTTCTCACCTCAACTCAAAATCTCTAGGGAACAAAGTTAAACACAATTTAAATAATAAATTCATAATTATATTTCACATGAAGTATCATAATTTAGCAATTCAATTAAAATGTTCCAGTTTAATATGCAAAGTGAGTCATCATCCAAGAATTCGAGAACCCTACAACTTGACTGCCCCTGATCATCACACAACATATGTAAACACGACCAAGTCACCTAAATGTTCACTCACCGAGGACTGAGTCTAAGTTGAATAGAGAGGGGGGGGGGGGTCTGTAGTTGACAGAGACTGTCTCGCCCCTGCCGGCCGACAGCCTCCCTGGTAGGGACGTCGTCTCTGCTCTCGTCTGCTGTTCTGTCTCTTAATGCTCTATGCTGGATAGCTCTCCGAGTTTATATTGGGGAACCTAGTAGCTAACTCCGCCCACAAGTAGATAGCCTCCGGCACTACCAAGCCACTCCTTAAACGTCGGCATGTTTGAAGGCTACCCGGCTCCAATTATACGCTTAGCGGAAGCAAGGTGAAATTATCATGATCTGACCTCAGGTCACTTGGGGTCATTAACGGTTAGAGGTGTGAGATCTCAGGCAGACAACTGGCGCCTCTCAGATCCTTGTCTGTGACTCGTGTACTCTATATATATTTTAAATAAACTAACCCAAACACTTTTACAGTGTTACATCTCCCCTTCTCCCCGAAATAAAGTTTTTGCAACACTGCTAAAGCAAGCTAGCTGTGTGCAACAACTTTATTAACGAAAAAAAAATACATCCTAGCTAAACAAATATACATCATCCTACTCTAAAAAATGAAATATGTAGACAGACGTCCATTGTCTCTGGCTGGGCGACGTCACTGCTTGGTCTTGTAGATAATCCTGTACCACATTTCTTCAACACAACTGCCTCCGTCGCTTCTCCGTCGTTAACGCACAACAACACTTGGTCAACCCGAAAGCCGTTACTACTTGAACTGCGCACAGGACCGTGGAATTCGGTTGTCCAGCTGATCTGTAATTGGCCCTACGTCAGTCACCATGAGAGACGTATATTGGGGTTCTTCACAGCTATAGGGACTACAAGTTTCGAGACCTTCATATAGTTGCCAACAGTAGAAATCCCATCCTACTCTTCTTCCTCCCTGTTGCTCCAGCACGCCTCCTTCAGAGAGCTACTTCTGACAGCCACATCAAGTCTGCATGACACAGGAAGAATCACTCAACAGAGCTACCTGCTTGCAGGAGGGGCGGCCAGTCAAGGCAAACGATCCTGTCTTGCAATTACGCTCCATGCAATGATGCTGACACCAGCAAGGGACACTAGGTATCGTGTCTCACTCAGCTTGTCTTATCTTCTTCTTCTTTCTTCTCTCTTCTTTCTTCTCTCTTCCTTCTTCTTTCTTCTTTCTTCTTTCTTCTCTCTTCTTTCTTCTCTCTTCCTCCTCCCATGGGTCTTAGACAAGCGACCTGGGGTCCATTGGGGGTCTGTCCGTCCTGGGGTCCATGCTGGGTAGACCGATGTTGGTGGGACAGACTGGAGTCGTTGTTGCTCCTCTTCCATCATTACTGGGTCGTCTGGGGTCGTCTGCAGAACGACCTGGGGTCCACTGGGGTCCGTCCGTCCTGGGGTCCACTGGGTAGACCAATGTTGACCGACCGAGAGGGCTGCATCTTGGGGTCCCCTGGGGCGGTGATGGTGGTGGAGCCATGACCTCCAGGTAGTGGGGCTGGTCGTGGTGGTGGTGATAAACGCCCCTGAGTGTGGTACACAGCAGCCGTCTCCCTCTTCTGTATATGCGTCGCGCCTCTCCTCTGGCTCCCACCTGTGAATTGAACATAAAGGCGACAATACCCGTGTTCCATGCTGTTGTGTGACCCTGTAGTTTGTATAGGGTTCACACAGTCCAATTATAAGCTCTCCTCCTGGCAACAACTACACTTAAATTTTTTTTAAATAATCCAATTAACACTGAATGATACTGACTTGGTGGAACATAAGACAGTAACAGAGGAAAGTTAGAGAAGAGAGAATAAGGTCATCACTACTTTTAACTTGTCACAAAAAAAAAATCAAAACTAATAGACAAAACACTAGCCTAAACTTAACTGTACCTTTCCTAATCTTAAGTACATAATTAACCGTTACTCCCACCCTTAACCTACAGCCACCTACGTGACCCAGAGTGTTTTCCTAGCTTCTCCGCCGGTCAACAACTCAAAACTGTTGCCACCCCTGTGACCAGACTATCTAACGTCGAGCGTCCCCAACGTGAAGTCTACTGACATACTAAGCCTCCCCCTAGCATGCTGTACAATACCAGTACACCTCGGGTTATTGCGTTCAAATGGAGTAAAACAGTCGATCGCAATAATCTGAGCAGAACCACTACTTAAACTATTTAAAAACTACACCTGCCACTCCCCACTGACCTGGAGACCAGCGGTGGCTGGGTGTCCCCGTGGGACATGCGAGGTCACCTGTCACACTCAGGTGACCTCCCCTACCCACCAACCGCTAGGTTCCCAAATCACCAAATCTTATCACTAACATTAATCACTACACACGCAAGTTCTGGTGAACATTCCCTGAACTTCACAAAACTCACAAAATCACTAAACCACAACACTAGAGAATCACTATCTCCTAGCCTGAAAAAAACTCGCTAACTCGCGAAAGTAAAACACCTGTCAAGATCTTCCTGATAGCGCCTGAGCGGCAAAAAGACACGTGGGACTGAACAATGTTAAAAGAACACCAACTACCTACAACATTGTTCAACACCGCTGCCACCATTGTAACGGGGGTGGGGGAAATTGCTCTATCTTGTCCATTATTCCACCCCCCCCAGTTAACTAACGAGGCCGGGGGAAACAGCTCTCTCTAGTCCGTTATCCCGTCCCCAGTTAGCCAACTATTCTAGAGCACTCCCAGAGTTCCTAAGGCAACCTCTCTCGTTCAACACCTTGTAACCTAGGTATTTGACTACCTAGGTTCTAAGACTACAAGGCGCCGTCACTTGATCAGTTACCCGAAACTCTAGAGAGACCTCTAGAATACAGAATCATTGCCACAAACGTATAAGAGAAAACGAGAGGAAAGAAATGAATAGTGAAGTAATTAGTGAGGGTTTGGGGTGAGAGGTAGGGAGGTGGGAGGGGCGAGGAGAGTCATTAGTTGAAAGTGAGAGTTTAGAGAGGGGTGGAGGGAGAGGTGTAGATAGGTAGAAGGAGAAGAGTAGATAGTAGAAGTAGAAGAGTAGATAGTAGAAGACGAAATGCTGCCACCATCCATTCTAGACTATTACATACAAGACAAGGAATGGAACTTGTCTGTATCAAAATGTTCTCAAAAGATGTTATCATGAGTTCATTATTAGTAGTTCCCATCTTTATCATGTACTCATTCTAAACCATGAAACCAGTAACTACAGAGGCTTTCTCACCTCAACTCAAAATCTCTAGGGAACAAAGTTAAACACAATTTAAATAATAAATTCATAATTATATTTCACATGAAGTATCATAATTTAGCAATTCAATTAAAATGTTCCAGTTTAATATGCAAAGTGAGTCATCATCCAAGAATTCGAGAACCCTACAACTTGACTGCCCCTGATCATCACACAACATATGTAAACACGACCAAGTCACCTAAATGTTCACTCACCGAGGACTGAGTCTAAGTTGAATAGAGAGGGGGGGGGGGGGTCTGTAGTTGACAGAGACTGTCTCGCCCCTGCCGGCCGACAGCCTCCCTGGTAGGGACGTCGTCTCTGCTCTCGTCTGCTGTTCTGTCTCTTAATGCTCTATGCTGGATAGCTCTCCGAGTTTATATTGGGGAACCTAGTAGCTAACTCCGCCCACAAGTAGATAGCCTCCGGCACTACCAAGCCACTCCTTAAACGTCGGCATGTTTGAAGGCTACCCGGCTCCAATTATACGCTTAGCGGAAGCAAGGTGAAATTATCATGATCTGACCTCAGGTCACTTGGGGTCATTAACGGTTAGAGGTGTGAGATCTCAGGCAGACAACTGGCGCCTCTCAGATCCTTGTCTGTGACTCGTGTACTCTATATATATTTTAAATAAACTAACCCAAACACTTTTACAGTGTTACAATGTTAGTACTGGTATGTATAAACTTGATCCATTTTTAAGTTATAATATTGCACAACAGTTTAAGAAACAACTCTGATAGAGAGGCTTACAATGTCTCATTATAATTGTATATTCATATATTGTGTGTTCATGAGGCTTTTCTTTAATCTTTTATCCTTATTTTCTGACCGCTTAATCCTCTTTGACCATTCTAAGCTAAGCTATACCTGTTTTTGGTTAATTACACCTGACCAACCCTTGGGATGGGTTGGTCAGGTGTCGGCCTATATATCCTCCCCTTCCCTTCTCCTTAGTCAGTCTGGTGTTGACAATGGCTTTAACAAAGCCGAAACGTTCACCTCATTTCATATTTCTCTGTGGATTTTCTGCATATATATATATATATATATATATATATATATATATATATATATATATATATATATCTATATATATTCAATACTTTTAGAATGCACTATTATACTTCCCACGCTGTTCTATATACAAGTTTAAAAACAACATAGATAATATATGAACAAATCCACAAGGGTCGTGATGAGGATTCGAACCTACGTCCGACAGCATCCTAGACGCTACCTTAATTGACTGAGCTACGACATGGTAAAAGAGTTGAAACCAGAAGTTCTACTGAACTTACTTGGATCCTGCAGCCTCTCCGAGACACAAACCAGGGTTTTACACATCTCCCCAATGCACTCGATCTATGTCTATGTCAATAGACCGTTCTACCTCTTCGCCTTTACTTCATTACACACAGAAATCACAGTTGCATGGAGGAGTTGTGTAAAGCCCTTGTTTGTGTCTCGGAGAGGCTGCAGGATCCAAGTAAGTTCAGTAGAAGTTCTGGTTTCAACTCTTTTACCATGTTGTAGCTCAGTCGATTGATGCAGCGTCTGGGATGCTCTTGGACGTAGGTATTACGTACTAAGTATGACAATCAGGAAATGTTATTATTACACTTAGTATTAAGACGTACTGTCAATTCGGAGGATGGGTTGTGAATAAGATGAAAGGTAAGAATATGAACATGACGGAACAAGTTGTCATCGTTTCATCATTTTCAGATGTGTGGGTTGGATGTCATGAACATGTTTTATTTTATATTAGAAAGTTGTTTATCACTTATGAGTGTAATTACATCGTGATTTTGCTTAGTGTGTCTTATTAACATTTGAGCGCGATAAAGTGATCTGTGCATTTGCTCATTTGAAACTGAGAAATTTACTTTATCATAGCTAAAGCTCTGGTTAAAGCTCCCTGCGTCAATGTTCATTACAGTGTCACGTTAGTAGCAACTACTGTACTGAAGTTAATGTTTAATTCACTCACATTGACTTCAAGATTATGTAAGGCAATTGTTGTATAACTTTATTAAGGAAATATAAGTTCTCATTCGTGCTGAGTTTATATTTTAGTTCAGAACATATTATTTGCATTACAGGGCAATTATATATAAATTTGTATTACTGATTTTTCCCTGAAAAATATGTCGGGACATTTTGTGCTCTGACCTCTTCTCTTTGTCAGTCTTTTATATTAACCAAATAATTTTCTGAGACTAGAAGTAAGGAAGTTACTAAATGGTTACATAATGTTTAATACATCGTGAATGTTTCCTCTCAGTAACGTTCTTTTTGGGAACAACATCCTCAAATATCTTCCACCAGCTCAAATTTATTTTCTGAGTAGAGCAGAAGGTTTTCTTTTCATTTAGAAATATCTATAACCTTCGTGTATCATTTTTAGCGAACAGGATGGTGAATAGTTTATCTCTGACGTTTAATACACTGACGTCACTTTACAAGTCACGTGACGTGGTGTGACCAAAAATAGGACATCTTCCATCACATTCATCATCGAGTCACTTGGAGATTCGAAGGCAAAACGTCACTTATTTAAAGAACAAATCACAAATCATCAGGAGCCGTGATGAAGGTTCGAACCTATGCGCTGGGTGTTCTCAGGCGCGCTCTAGTCAACTGCGCCACGACATGGTCCAAATAATTGCAACCTGGAGTACAACTGCACCCACTGGGATTTGTTCATTGTATATATCACAATAATGGGATTTCTCTGTGTCATTTAGTTGTCTGCTGTCACAAGGTGTGGACGCTCGACTTCACTGCTTTCCATTCATTTGACTCTTCGTCTATTTGCAACACCGTAAACATGGTATTTCATCGAATCACCTCAATTTGTGGGGCCACGGGAGCAACACAAATGCGAACAAGCTTGAGTGGTCCCCAAGCCAATATGCAACTGAAAACTCCCCATCCCAGCAGGATTCGAACCATGAGCATGAAATATCTATGCCCAGGCATACCACCAAGTGCTGTCGGGTCGTTGGGGATATAGCCTCGGCTCCCAATGACTTTTGTACAGTCACGGTGGTCGAGTGGTTAAAGAACCAGGTACGCCAAGGTGCACTGTGCTCCTGGCTGTCTGGGTTCGAATCCATCTGGGGTGTGGAGTTTTCAGTTATATATATATACATATATATATTTTTTTTTTACATTCAAAAGGGAAGAGAGTACCACCTCTGGCTGGAAGAAGGGGGATCCATAGCCTCGGAGGAAACCACACATAACGCATTGGAGGGAATGTAGGTCCCTCCAATACAGTTTCTGTGTGCTTTTCTCCTACCACCCCCTTCCCTTTTTTTTTCCTTTATTGTGTATTTAAAGGTTACAAAACATACAAGACAAATGCCTAAAGGTTATGGATCTCTTGAAGCTCCTCCGCTACTGGACAGGAACCGAGGACGCAGCAAGCATTTCCCCTCTGGATCGCTACACTGAGGCGCTGAAACAAAAAACTGGAAGCCCTTGGGTCTCTGGTGACGTCAATGAGCTTGGAACCCAATTCCTTGAGAAATCCCAAGGCACTCTTGCCCCAGGGGCCATGCGTCTCAGACGCTATGGGAACAAAGAGGTATTGACCTTCCAGTCGCCTGTACTTGAGTGATTTTGATGTTTCCTTGTGGTTGGCCGCCCCACCTGCTTGATCAGCTCCGAAGTGTACATAGGTGTCAGCCAGGGTGGATACACATGTGTAGTCCCACACCAACTGTCTACCCTCCTTCCATGAGTATATGCTACTTTTTCCACTAGAGGGTGGTCCCATCCGGACTGTTTGTGTTGTTTTGTTGGCTCTATAATGGTTGCTGGGGCTGCAAGAACATCCCACTGATTTGAACATTCAGTGAAAGCAGGATCGTGTATTCCTGCTGAATCTCTCAGGGTTGCAGGTAAAATATCTCTGACGAGGTCGTGCGATGCATGGGAGGAGGGAAGGAAGGCTGGTAGAGCAATTTGGGAGGCTGTGCAGACACCAAGGCCGCCGAGTCTTACAGGAAGGGTTGCTTGCTCCCACTGAGAGTCGTCCAATGGCAGGTTCAGGACTTTCACCAGCATGGACCTCAGAAGGGTGTCATACACATTTAACTTAGGGCTGCTGTAGGATGGAGAACATCTCAGAAAGTAGGTCAACTTAGGGAGAGACAGGCATCTTGTAAGGAGAAAGAGAGGATCATGGGCATCAATCTTGTCAATCCTGTCCAACATTCTCTTTAGGTCAGTGATTTTTGCAGCCAAGACCTCCTCGATTGCTCGAGGGCCAATGGGGGCACCCAGGAGAGTGCAGTCCGGTGGCTCGACAACGAGAATGTCTGGAAGAACATTTTGTATTTGCCCAGTGATGTCTGGGTTGCGGGAGATTATTTCACATTTGGATGCATTGAGAATGAGGCCTAAGGATGCTCCCTGCTCCTGGATTTTCCTTATATCCTCCAAAATGGTTTCCGGAGTTCCAGCTAGAGTGCCATCATCCAGGTACCAGATGTTTAGCTCGCTTGTCAGACTATCAGTGACCTCTTTGATAGCTAGGCAGAAAAGGAGGGGGGCTAAGGGGTCACCTTGTTGGACACCTTCACAAGAGTTTATTTCATGCTCCCCAAAAAGAAGCTTAGAGTCCCCACTGTAGCACGATCGGATGAATGGGTAAAGGGGACGGAAATGGTTGTGTACAGCCCTGAGGACAGCGTCTCGTCTGACTTGATTGAAGGCATTTTTGAAGTCAAGCTTTACTAGTGCCTTCTGGTCCGGGAGATCAACAATGTAAGCCCGCGCTGCATGTGCTGCAGCTTCACAACCTAGGGGAATCCCAAACCCGAGCTGACGAGGTTTCAGCAAGGTGGCTGCTTCCTGGCTGATAGATCTCACTGCAGCCTTAGCTACAAGGCGTCGGAGGGTGTTGCCAACGGCAATGGGCCTGATACCCCTATCCTTCTTCTTTAGAGCACAGAGTGCTGCTCCATAAAAGACAGGCCTGATGTCCTCAGGGATGCCGCCAGCCAAACACATGTTGGAGAATCTGGTAAGTTCCACTAGAAGATCCTTTGCAGCTTCTCCAAGCACCGGGTTCAGCATTTGTTTGATGTGCTGGGGTCTTAGGCCTGTAAAGCCCCCTGCTGAACCTGTTGGGAAAGACATGGCTGCCTTGTACACCTCAGATTCTCGAACAGTCAAGGGTTCTATGCCAGCATTGTTTTCCTGGGGATCCCTGCTGCTGTCGGGGGCTCTGGGTGGGTGTTTGTCTTGAAGAGCCTCTGCTGTCGTGGCGTTCCTGGGGGCAATAGTGTCATCGCTGGTCATGATTCTGATGGCACCTGTGGTATTGCCCTCTTCTATTTTCCTGGTGATCTGTGCTCTCATTTTGTGGTTCTCAGATGAGTTATTGTTGGTCGTCCTGCGGCTGGTGTTCTTGGCACGAGGGGGGAGGCGGACCAGGTGGTCTGCTCTGGGGAATTCATTAAGTGCCCTGATTACAGAAGTTGCTAATGACTTGTCTCTCCTGGGCGGTAATGTAAGGCATGCATTCCCTAATAGAAGGAGATTGTGCCACGATCCAGAGGTTCTGGGAGCATTGTTGAACTTTGTCAGCAGACTGGTGAGTTTGGCTGCTGCTTGGTGACGGGCAGCCTTGGGGATGTGGGGCAAGGTCCTGGTGGACGTCGCTTTGATTGCTTCAAGCAGATTATCTGCTGAAATGAAGTTGAGGGAGGTATTGTTCCTCGCCCTTGCAGCAGGTTGTCCATCGTCACTGCCCCGGGGCAGGCGCCTAGACCCTAGACAACCACCTGAATTGAGAGAATGATAGCGGACAGTTCCATTTGAATTGAGACGATACCGTATGTCACACACTTGACAGTTTCCTCTTGGGTGGCCATCTTCTTGGCTGGAAAGAGGCTGTGTGTCAGGTGCGGCATGTGCCATGCCTAGATGTGATGACGCCTGGCTGCCCACTGAGTGCACCCTCTCCTTCCCAGGTGGAGATTAACACGTAAAAACAGTAAAAGTAAAACAGTAAAAACAGTAAAAGTAAAAATAGAGTAGTATATACTATATATATATATATATATATATATATATATATATATATATATATATATATATATATATCGGTACTTAAAAGGCATTAAGGAAACATATATATATACTCAAGACATAAAAGCGTTTTATTGTATGTGATAAAAGTTTCATAAACCAGATGCATGACTGAAAAACTGTAGCACAAATATTATTATTTACAATGTAATACAAATTGTGGATATTTAGTGAGGTTCGGTCCCATCATCAGTTGTAATAGATAAGGAGCTAATATAAAAATATTTCATATTCTTCTTAGCCGGTATTGAAATGGGTATATAATATTGTAAACCACGTTCTATCTACCAACTCTAGAAAAACCATTGCTGATTTAAAGACTTTTTGAAAACTTATTTAGACAGGAAATTACAAGAGAATGAGTACTGTAAAAAAATGTTTCATTCTCGACACCCACCAGTGGGCCTCGAACCAAGAAAGCACAACTACATTCCAGTAGCTGCCATAACTAGTACGCATTAACCCACTACACCACATGAGACCCTTAAAAGAAGTAGAGATTTCGAGGTATATATACACCTCATATATCCCCACTTCCCAAGGGCACCAGATAAGTGAGGGGTTACTCCAATATGGCAGCTACTGGAAGGTAGTTGTGCTTTCTGGGTTCGAGGCCCAATTGGTGGGTGTTGTCCAAAGATTGTTAATCTTCACGTGTGGTTTATGCAAGTATAGGCTTATAGCATGGACACGAGTTCTCCCACATTAACAGTGGCTTGATGAAAAACGTATAGAAACCCCTCACTTATCTGGTGCCCTTGGGAAGTGGGGATATTTGAGGTGTATATATACCTCAAAATCTCTACTTCTTTTAAGGGTCTGATGTTGTGTAGTGGGTTAAGGCGTACTAGATATGGCAGCTACTGGAAGGTAGTTGTGCTTTCTGGGTTCGAGGCCCACTGGTGGGTGTTGTCCAAAGATTGTTAATCTTCACTTGTGGTTTAAGCAAGTATGGGCTTATATATATATATATATATATATATATATATATATATATATATATATATATATATATATATATATATATATATATTGGTAGCAGTCTTACTTGTAAACATATGTTATATATACATATTAATAATTCTAACACGAATTTTTTCAATATTTCTTATGTTTCTTTTCACTGTTGATGGTAATTTAAAAATCAATTCTCCAAAATTCATTTTTATTTCTAGTCTGACGCAACACTTGAACGCGTTTTGTAATAACTTATTACATTTTCAGAGACTTTAGTTTATACACACACAACTATAACCTGCAAACACTAAACAGATTTTTACTAAGCTATCATTTAAACAACTTTTATCTTATATACTCGCATTTGGGTGAGGTGATATGTTACAACAGTTTTGGATGAGGTGAACAAAACTTTCAACACAAGATAGAGCAAACTTTCCACACAAGACAGAACACGGTGCACTGGGTATAAATTGCATAAATTAGAGGGAAGAATGGAAGTAACTGCAGAGGGCCTATTGGATCATATTTCTTGCTGCTTCTATATTGGAGCGGAGTCTTGAAGTGGGTAGAATATAGTTGTGAATTAATTGGCTGTTGATTGCTGGTGTTGACTTCTTGATGTGTAGTGCCTTGCAGATGTCAAGCCGCTTCGATCGCTGTATCTATCGATGATTTCTTTGTTGTTTGTTAAGACTTTTCTTGTGATGGTCTGGTTGTGGGAAGAGATTATATGTTCCTTAATGGAGCCCTGTTGCTCCTCTGAGTTCTTTGAGGCTTACAGTTCCCTAGTGGGCATTTGAAGGCCTAGACGACGTTGGTCTCTTTTAAAGCGTTCTGCTTTGTGTCTGGAGAGTTTCTCATGAGTAGGTTGGCCGTTTTTTTGGTTTTATAGTAAATCGTCAGTTGTATCTTCTGATTTTTGTCTGTAGGGATAACGTTCCTATTAGCAATATCTTTCAGGACCCTTTCCTCCGTTTTATGAGCTGTGGAAAAGTAGTTCCTGTAAAATAGTCTAATAGGGGGTACAGGTGTTGTGTTAGTTGTCTCTTCAGAGGTTGAAAGTTTTGTTCACCTCATCCAAAACTGTTGTAACATGATCTCACCCAAATGCAAGCATATAAGATTAAAGCTGTTTAAATGATAGAATAGTAAAACTCTGTTTAGTGTTTACAGGTTATAGTTGTGTGAGTGTAAACAAAAGTCTTTGAAAATGTAACAAGTTATTACGAAACGCGTTCAAGTGTCGCGCCAGACTAGAAATAAAAATGAATTTTGGAGAATTGATTTTTCAATTACCACTGACAGTGAAAAGAAACATAAAAAATATTGAGAAAATTCGTGTTAGAATTATTAATATGTATATATAAAATATGTTTACAAGTAAGACTGCTACCAATATATATATATATATATATATATATATATATATATATATATATATATATATATATATATATATATATATATATATGCGAACAAGCCTGAATGGTCCCCAGGACAATATGCAACTGAAAACTCACACCCCAGAAGTGACTCGAACCCATACTCCCAGAAGCAACGCAACTGGTATGTACAAGATGCCTTAATCCACTTGACCATCACGACCGGACATAATGAGGTGATAGCCTAAGCTATTTGAACCACCCCACCGCCGGCACTCGGATAGTAATCTTGGGCATAGCATTTTACCAAATCACCTCATTCTTTGGGGCACACGTGAGGAACACAAATGCGAACAAGCCTGAATGGTCCCCAGGACAATATGCAACTGAAAACTCACACCCCAGAAGTGACTCGAACCCATACTCCCAGAAGCAACGCAACTGGTATGTACAAGATGCCTTAATCCACTTGACCATCACGACCGGACATAATGAGGTGATAGCCTAAGCTATTTGAACCACCCCACCGCCGGCACTCGGATAGTAATCTTGGGCATAGCATTTTACCAAATCACCTCATTCTATGTATGGGTTCGAGTCACTTCTGGGGTGTGAGTTTTCAGTTGCATATTGTCCTGGGGACCATTCAGGCTTGTTCGCATTTGTGTTCCTCACGTGTGCCCCAAAGAATGAGGTGATTTGGTAAAATGCTATGCCCAAGATTACTATCCGAGTGCCGGCGGTGGGGTGGTTCAAATAGCTTAGGCTATCACCTCATTATGTCCGGTCGTGATGGTCAAGTGGATTAAGGCATCTTGTACATACCAGTTGCGTTGCTTCTGGGAGTATGGGTTCGAGTCACTTCTGGGGTGTGAGTTTTCAGTTGCATATTGTCCTGGGGACCATTCAGGCTTGTTCGCATTTGTGTTCCTCACGTGTGCCCCAAAGAATGAGGTGATTTGGTAAAATGCTATGCCCAAGATTACTATCCGAGTGCCGGCGGTGGGGTGGTTCAAATAGCTTAGGCTATCACCTCATTATGTCCGGTCGTGATGGTCAAGTGGATTAAGGCATCTTGTACATACCAGTTGCGTTGCTTCTGGGAGTATGGGTTCGAGTCACTTCTGGGGTGTGAGTTTTCAGTTATATATATATATATAAATATTTATATATATATATATATATATATATATATATATATATATATATATATATATATATATATATATATATATTTATATATATATATATATATATATATATATATATATATATATATATATATATATATATATATATATATATATATATATATATATATATTTGAAAAAATCTTTTTTTTTAGACATGTTATTGGAACATTAAATATATTTTATATTTGTACACAATGACAAAACATTTTTTTAAATTACTTAAGCCTTATGTGTGTGTAGTGTATGTGTACTCACCTATTGTGCTTGTGGGGGTTGAGCTTGGACTCTTTGGTCCCGTCTCTCAACTGTCAATCAACTGGTGTACAGATCTACCATATCTACATTGATCTCTCATATCTACATTTGTAACTGTGTATGGAGTCAGCCTCCGCCACAACACTGCCTACTGCATTCCATCCATTAACTACTCTGACACTGAGAAAGTTCCTTTTATCGTCCCTGTGGCTCATGTGGGTACTCAGTTTTCACCTGTGTCGCCTTGTTCGCGTTCCACTAGTGTTGAATAGTTTATCCTTGTTTACCCGGTCGATTCCTCTGAGGATTTTGTAGGTTGTAATCATGTCTCCCCTTACTTTTCTGTCTTCCAGTGTCGTAAGGTGCATTTCCCGCAGCCTTTCTTCGTAACTCATGTCTCTTAGTTCTGGGACAAGTCTAGTGGCATATTTTTTAACTTTTTCCAGCTTCGTCTTGTGCTTGACAAGGTACGGGCTCCATGCTGGAGCCGTATACTTCAGGATTGGCTTTACATATGTGGTGTACAAGATTCTGAATGATTCCTTACACAGGTTCCTGAACGCTGTTCTGATGTTAGCCAGCGTCGCATATGCTGCAGACGTTATTCTTTTTATGTGGGCTTCAGGGGACAGGTTTGGTGGGATATTAACTCCTAGATCTTTCTCTCTGTCCGTTTCATTAAGTACATCATCTCCTATTCTGTATCCTGTGTCTGGCCTCCAGTTTCCACTGCCTAGTTTCATTACTTTGCAATTACTCGGGTAGAACTTCAACAGCCATATGTTGAACCATTCTCTCAGTCTGTCTAGGTCATCTTGTAGCCTCCTACTATCATCCTCTGTTTCAATCCTTCTCATAATTTTTGCATCATCAGCAAACATTGAGAGAATCGAATCTGTACCTCTGGGGAGATCATTTACATATATCAGAAACAGTATAGACCCACGGACTGACCCCTGCGGGACTCCACTTGTAACGTCCCGCCAATCTGACACGTCATCCCTCACACTGACTCGTTTGTCTCCTGTTGCTTAGGTACTCCTTTATCCAATGGAGTACCTTCCCTTTCACTCCAGCCTGCATCTCCAGCTTTTTCACTAGCCTCTTGTGTGGTACTGTATCAATGGCTTTCTGGCAATCCAAAAATATGCAGTCTGCCCACCCTTCTCTTTCTTGCCTGATTTTTGTTGCCTGGTCGTAGAATTCAAGTAACCCTGTGATGCAGGACCTGCCATCCCTGAACCCATGTTGATGCTGTGTTACAAAGTTCTTTCGCTCCAGTTGTTCCACTAGCTTTCTTCGCGCAATCTTCTCCATTAGCTTGCATAGTATGCAGGTTAGGGACACTGGCCTGTAGTTCAGTGTCTCCTGTCTATTCCCTTTCTTGTATATCGGGACTACGTTAGCTGCTTTCCAAATTTCTGGCAGTTCCTCTGTTGCCAGTGATTTGTTATACACTATGGAGAGTGGCAGGCACAGTTCTTCTGCTCCTTCCTTTAAAATCCAAGGGGAGATTCCATCTAGGCCTATAGCCTTTGTCACATCCAACTCTAGTAAACACTTCCTTACTTCCCCGCTGGTATTCTCAAACTCTTCCAGTGGTTCCTGGTTAGCTATTTTCTCTCTTATCTCTGGAATTTTTCCTTGCTCTAAGGGGGAAGACCTTTTGGAATTTCTTATTCAGTTCCTCACACACTTCCTTGTCGTTAGTAGTGAGTCCTTCTGCCCCTATCCTTAAGTTCATAACCTGTTCTTTACTGTTGTTTTTCTCCTGCTGTGTCTATGCAGCAATTTAGGCTGAGTCTGTGTGTGTGTGTGTGTGTGTGTGTGTGTGTGTGTGTTTACTAGTTGTGTTTTTGCGGGGGTTGAGCTTTGCTCTTTCGGCCCGCTTCTCAACTGTCAATCAACTGTTTACTAACTAACTACTAACTTACTATTTTTTTTTTTTTTTTTTCCACACCACACACACACCCCAGGAAGCAGCCCGTGACAGCTGACTAACTCCCAGGTACCTATTTACTGCTAGGTAACAGGGGCACTTAGGGTGAAAGAAACTTTGCCCATTTGTTTCTGCCTCGTGCGGGAATTGAACCCGCGCCACAGAATTACGAGTCCTGCGCGCTATCCACCAGGCTACGAGGCCCCCCGAGGCCCTGTGTGTGTGTGTGTGTGTGTGTGTGTGTGTGTGTGTGTGTGTGTGTGTGTGTGTGTGTGTGTGTGTGTGTGTGTGTGTGTGTGTGTGTGTGTGTGTGTGTGTGTGTGTGTATGTGTGTGTGTGTGTGTGTGTGTGTGAGTGTGAGTGTGTGTGCGTGTGTTTGGATTCTTATAAATTCATGAATGAATCAACTTAATGAAACTCTGTTTTTTTTCTCAACACTACAAAATCTTCAGTTATTCATAACTATACAGAAAGTGTTACTGCTTTAAACAAAACGTGTTGAACAAGTCACAGGACTAATTACCTAGGATCAGTTGGCTGTGTCGAGCTTTTATGGAGGATGAATGAATTTGGGTGATTATATTTATGGGAAACCCTTGTTTGGGAGCTTCGTTTAATCACAGATCCAGTGCAACTTCCTTCAGGAGGGCTGTAAAATGGGTTCTGAATTAGCTAGTGGTCCCAACAAACATCATTGTGATCAGCTCACTGGCCATGTACACACAGCGTCTGAACCTTCCCTGTCTCTCAGCTGCATCCTTCATCCTTATAGAAGTCATGCCAGTAAAAAAAATAAAAACCTAGCTTTTTGTTATGTGTACATAATTATTATTGCATCCTGCGGATAAACATACATGGTTGCAAACTTCTCTGTATGATATAGATGCTGGCACATTCTTACCGCCGTGAATTCGCAACATACGTCTCTCTACTGACCACACACAAGCTATGCTGGCCCGTTTCTGTGCATGTTAATACTGGGAACCTTTTTTGTAACGTATCGGACTAGTGACGTTAGTCCTAGTTTTAAGACAAAGAATGCTTGTAAATTTGCGTTAAATACTGAGTTGTTGTACACGCAAAAACAACGTTATTTCATCCCAATATGATCCACATGCAACTGCAGTTTTGCAGGATGATCATCCCGTCATATATTGTAAATTGCACCAGTTCATGTGTAATCTTCTAAGTGTAACTGTTCAATAACGCCAATATACAAAGATCCTAAAATGCTGTAAACTTTATAATATAACATCCGGGTAAGTTTAACACTGCGTGGTGCTGTCCTGGTGACCTGGTAGCTACTTCCTCAGCTGCGTGAGGCTGTCCTGGTGACCTGGTAGCTACTTCCTCAGCTGCGTGAGGCTGTCCTGGTGACCTGGTAGCTACTTCCTCAGCTGCGTGAGGCTGTCCTGGCGACCTGGTAGCTACTTCCTCAGCTGCGTGAGGCTGTCCTGGTGACCTGGTAGCTACTTCCTCAGCTGCGTGAGGCTGTCCTGGTGACCTGGTAGCTACTTCCTCAGCTGCGTGAGGCTGTCCTGGTGACCTGGTAGCTACTTCCTCAGCTGCGTGAGGCTGTCCTGGCGACCTGGTAGCTACTTCCTCAGCTGCGTGAGGCTGTCCTGGTGACCTGGTAGCTACTTCCTCAGCTGCGTGAGGCTGTCCTGGTGACCTGGTAGCTACTTCCTCAGCTGCGTGGTGCTGTCCTGGTGACCTGGTAGCTACTTCCTCAGCTGCGTGAGGCTGTCCTGGTGACCTGGTAGCTACTTCCTCAGCTGCGTGAGGCTGTCCTGGTGACCTGGTAGCTACTTCCTCAGCTGCGTGAGGCTGTCCGGCGACCTGGTAGCTACTTCCTCAGCTGCGTGAGGCTGTCCTGGTGACCTGGTAGCTACTTCCTCAGCTGCGTGAGGCTGTCCTGGTGACCTGGTAGCTACTTCCTCAGCTGCGTGAGGCTGTCCTGGTGACCTGGTAGCTACTTCCTCAGCTGCGTGGTGCTGTCCTGGTGACCTGGTAGCTACTTCCTCAGCTGCGTGAGGCTGTCCTGGTGACCTGGTAGCTACTTCTTCCTCAGCTGCGTGAGGCTGTCCTGGTGACCTGGTAGCTACTTCCTCAGCTGCGTGAGGCTGTCCTGGTGACCTGGTAGCTACTTCCTCAGCTGCGTGAGGCTGTCCTGGTGACCTGGTAGCTACTTCCTCAGCTGCGTGAGGCTGTCCTGGTGACCTGGTAGCTACTTCCTCAGCTGCGTGAGGCTGTCCTGGTGACCTGGTAGCTACTTCCTCAGCTGCGTGAGGCTGTCCTGGTGACCTGGTAGCTACTTCCTCAGCTGCGTGGTGCTGTCCTGGTGACCTGGTAGCTACTTCCTCAGCTGCGTGAGGCTGTCCTGGTGACCTGGTAGCTACTTCCTCAGCTGCGTGGTGCTGTCCTGGTGACCTGGTAGCTACTTCCTCAGCTGCGTGAGGCTGTCCTGGTGACCCTGGTAGCTACTTCCTCAGCTGCGTGAGGCTGTCCTGGTGACCTGGTAGCTACTTCCTCAGCTGCGTGAGGCTGTCCTGGTGACCTGGTAGCTACTTCCTCAGCTGCGTGAGGCTGTCCTGGTGACCTGGTAGCTACTTCCTCAGCTGCGTGAGGCTGTCCTGGTGACCTGGTAGCTACTTCCTCAGCTGCGTGAGGCTGTCCTGGTGACCTGGTAGCTACTTCCTCAGCTGCGTGAGGCTGTCCTGGTGACCTGGTAGCTACTTCCTCAGCTGCGTGAGGCTGTCCTGGTGACCTGGTAGCTACTTCCTCAGCTGCGTGAGGCTGTCCTGGTGACCTGGTAGCTACTTCCTCAGCTGCGTGAGGCTGTCCTGGTGACCTGGTAGCTACTTCCCTCAGCTGCGTGAGGCTGTCCTGGTGACCTGGTAGCTACTTCCTCAGCTGCGTGAGGCTGTCCTGGTGACCTGGTAGCTACTTCCTCAGCTGCGTGAGGCTGTCCTGGTGACCTGGTAGCTACTTCCTCAGCTGCGTGAGGCTGTCCTGGTGACCTGGTAGCTACTTCCTCAGCTGCGTGAGGCTGTCCTGGTGACCTGGTAGCTACTTCCTCAGCTGCGTGAGGCTGTCCTGGTGACCTGGTAGCTACTTCCTCAGCTGCGTGAGGCTGTCCTGGTGACCTGGTAGCTACTTCCTCAGCTGCGTGAGGCTGTCCTGGTGACCTGGTAGCTACTTCCTCAGCTGCGTGAGGCTGTCCTGGTGACCTGGTAGCTACTTCCTCAGCTGCGTGAGGCTGTCCTGGTGACCTGGTAGCTACTTCCTCAGCTGCGTGAGGCTGTCCTGGTGACCTGGTAGCTACTTCCTCAGCTGCGTGAGGCTGTCCTGGTGACCTGGTAGCTACTTCCTCAGCTGCGTGAGGCTGTCCTGGTGACCTGGTAGCTACTTCCTCAGCTGCGTGAGGCTGTCCTGGTGACCTGGTAGCTACTTCCTCAGCTGCGTGAGGCTGTCCTGGTGACCTGGTAGCTACTTCCTCAGCTGCGTGAGGCTGTCCTGGTGACCTGGTAGCTACTTCCTCAGCTGCGTGAGGCTGTCCTGGTGACCTGGTAGCTACTTCCTCAGCTGCGTGAGGCTGTCCTGGTGACCTGGTAGCTACTTCCTCAGCTGCGTGAGGCTGTCCTGGTGACCTGGTAGCTACTTCCTCAGCTGCGTGAGGCTGTCCTGGTGACCTGGTAGCTACTTCCTCAGCTGCGTGAGGCTGTCCTGGTGACCTGGTAGCTACTTCCTCAGCTGCGTGAGGCTGTCCTGGTGACCTGGTAGCTACTTCCTCAGCTGCGTGAGGCTGTCCTGGTGACCTGGTAGCTACTTCCTCAGCTGCGTGAGGCTGTCCTGGTGACCTGGTAGCTACTTCCTCAGCTGCGTGAGGCTGTCCTGGTGACCTGGTAGCTACTTCCTCAGCTGCGTGAGGCTGTCCTGGTGACCTGGTAGCTACTTCCTCAGCTGCGTGAGGCTGTCCTGGTGACCTGGTAGCTACTTCCTCAGCTGCGTGAGGCTGTCCTGGTGACCTGGTAGCTACTTCCTCAGCTGCGTGAGGCTGTCCTGGTGACCTGGTAGCTACTTCCTCAGCTGCGTGAGGCTGTCCTGGTGACCTGGTAGCTACTTCCTCAGCTGCGTGAGGCTGTCCTGGTGACCTGGTAGCTACTTCCTCAGCTGCGTGAGGCTGTCCTGGTGACCTGGTAGCTACTTCCTCAGCTGCGTGAGGCTGTCCTGGTGACCTGGTAGCTACTTCCTCAGCTGCGTGAGGCTGTCCTGGTGACCTGGTAGCTACTTCCTCAGCTGCGTGAGGCTGTCCTGGTGACCTGGTAGCTACTTCCTCAGCTGCGTGAGGCTGTCCTGGTGACCTGGTAGCTACTTCCTCAGCTGCGTGAGGCTGTCCTGGTGACCTGGTAGCTACTTCCTCAGCTGCGTGAGGCTGTCCTGGTGACCTGGTAGCTACTTCCTCAGCTGCGTGAGGCTGTCCTGGTGACCTGGTAGCTACTTCCTCAGCTGCGTGAGGCTGTCCTGGTGACCTGGTAGCTACTTCCTCAGCTGCGTGAGGCTGTCCTGGTGACCTGGTAGCTACTTCCTCAGCTGCGTGAGGCTGTCCTGGTGACCTGGTAGCTACTTCCTCAGCTGCGTGAGGCTGTCCTGGTGACCTGGTAGCTACTTCCTCAGCTGCGTGAGGCTGTCCTGGTGACCTGGTAGCTACTTCCTCAGCTGCGTGAGGCTGTCCTGGTGACCTGGTAGCTACTTCCTCAGCTGCGTGAGGCTGTCCTGGTGACCTGGTAGCTACTTCCTCAGCTGCGTGAGGCTGTCCTGGTGACCTGGTAGCTACTTCCTCAGCTGCGTGAGGCTGTCCTGGTGACCTGGTAGCTACTTCCTCAGCTGCGTGAGGCTGTCCTGGTGACCTGGTAGCTACTTCCTCAGCTGCGTGAGGCTGTCCTGGTGACCTGGTAGCTACTTCCTCAGCTGCGTGAGGCTGTCCTGGTGACCTGGTAGCTACTTCCTCAGCTGCGTGAGGCTGTCCTGGTGACCTGGTAGCTACTTCCTCAGCTGCGTGAGGCTGTCCTGGTGACCTGGTAGCTACTTCCTCAGCTGCGTGAGGCTGTCCTGGTGACCTGGTAGCTACTTCCTCAGCTGCGTGAGGCTGTCCTGGTGACCTGGTAGCTACTTCCTCAGCTGCGTGAGGCTGTCCTGGTGACCTGGTAGCTACTTCCTCAGCTGCGTGAGGCTGTCCTGGTGACCTGGTAGCTACTTCCTCAGCTGCGTGAGGCTGTCCTGGTGACCTGGTAGCTACTTCCTCAGCTGCGTGAGGCTGTCCTGGTGACCTGGTAGCTACTTCCTCAGCTGCGTGAGGCTGTCCTGGTGACCTGGTAGCTACTTCCTCAGCTGCGTGAGGCTGTCCTGGTGACCTGGTAGCTACTTCCTCAGCTGCGTGAGGCTGTCCTGGTGACCTGGTAGCTACTTCCTCAGCTGCGTGAGGCTGTCCTGGTGACCTGGTAGCTACTTCCTCAGCTGCGTGAGGCTGTCCTGGTGACCTGGTAGCTACTTCCTCAGCTGCGTGAGGCTGTCCTGGTGACCTGGTAGCTACTTCCTCAGCTGCGTGAGGCTGTCCTGGTGACCTGGTAGCTACTTCCTCAGCTGCGTGAGGCTGTCCTGGTGACCTGGTAGCTACTTCCTCAGCTGCGTGAGGCTGTCCTGGTGACCTGGTAGCTACTTCCTCAGCTGCGTGAGGCTGTCCTGGTGACCTGGTAGCTACTTCCTCAGCTGCGTGAGGCTGTCCTGGTGACCTGGTAGCTACTTCCTCAGCTGCGTGAGGCTGTCCTGGTGACCTGGTAGCTACTTCCTCAGCTGCGTGAGGCTGTCCTGGTGACCTGGTAGCTACTTCCTCAGCTGCGTGAGGCTGTCCTGGTGACCTGGTAGCTACTTCCTCAGCTGCGTGAGGCTGTCCTGGTGACCTGGTAGCTACTTCCTCAGCTGCGTGAGGCTGTCCTGGTGACCTGGTAGCTACTTCCTCAGCTGCGTGAGGCTGTCCTGGTGACCTGGTAGCTACTTCCTCAGCTGCGTGAGGCTGTCCTGGTGACCTGGTAGCTACTTCCTCAGCTGCGTGAGGCTGTCCTGGTGACCTGGTAGCTACTTCCTCAGCTGCGTGAGGCTGTCCTGGTGACCTGGTAGCTACTTCCTCAGCTGCGTGAGGCTGTCCTGGTGACCTGGTAGCTACTTCCTCAGCTGCGTGAGGCTGTCCTGGTGACCTGGTAGCTACTTCCTCAGCTGCGTGAGGCCTGTCCTGGTGACCTGGTAGCTACTTCCTCAGCTGCGTGAGGCTGTCCTGGTGACCTGGTAGCTACTTCCTCAGCTGCGTGAGGCTGTCCTGGTGACCTGGTAGCTACTTCCTCAGCTGCGTGAGGCTGTCCTGGTGACCTGGTAGCTACTTCCTCAGCTGCGTGAGGCTGTCCTGGTGACCTGGTAGCTACTTCCTCAGCTGCGTGAGGCTGTCCTGGTGACCTGGTAGCTACTTCCTCAGCTGCGTGAGGCTGTCCTGGTGACCTGGTAGCTACTTCCTCAGCTGCGTGAGGCTGTCCTGGTGACCTGGTAGCTACTTCCTCAGCTGCGTGAGGCTGTCCTGGTGACCTGGTAGCTACTTCCTCAGCTGCGTGAGGCTGTCCTGGTGACCTGGTAGCTACTTCCTCAGCTGCGTGAGGCTGTCCTGGTGACCTGGTAGCTACTTCCTCAGCTGCGTGAGGCTGTCCTGGTGACCTGGTAGCTACTTCCTCAGCTGCGTGAGGCTGTCCTGGTGACCTGGTAGCTACTTCCTCAGCTGCGTGAGGCTGTCCTGGTGACCTGGTAGCTACTTCCTCAGCTGCGTGAGGCTGTCCTGGTGACCTGGTAGCTACTTCCTCAGCTGCGTGAGGCTGTCCTGGTGACCTGGTAGCTACTTCCTCAGCTGCGTGAGGCTGTCCTGGTGACCTGGTAGCTACTTCCTCAGCTGCGTGAGGCTGTCCTGGTGACCTGGTAGCTACTTCCTCAGCTGCGTGAGGCTGTCCTGGTGACCTGGTAGCTACTTCCTCAGCTGCGTGAGGCTGTCCTGGTGACCTGGTAGCTACTTCCTCAGCTGCGTGAGGCTGTCCTGGTGACCTGGTAGCTACTTCCTCAGCTGCGTGAGGCTGTCCTGGTGACCTGGTAGCTACTTCCTCAGCTGCGTGAGGCTGTCCTGGTGACCTGGTAGCTACTTCCTCAGCTGCGTGAGGCTGTCCTGGTGACCTGGTAGCTACTTCCTCAGCTGCGTGAGGCTGTCCTGGTGACCTGGTAGCTACTTCCTCAGCTGCGTGAGGCTGTCCTGGTGACCTGGTAGCTACTTCCTCAGCTGCGTGAGGCTGTCCTGGTGACCTGGTAGCTACTTCCTCAGCTGCGTGAGGCTGTCCTGGTGACCTGGTAGCTACTTCCTCAGCTGCCGTGAGGCTGTCCTGGTGACCTGGTAGCTACTTCCTCAGCTGCGTGAGCTGTCCTGGTGACCTGGTAGCTACTTCCTCAGCTGCGTGAGGCTGTCCTGGTGACCTGGTAGCTACTTCCTCAGCTGCGTGGTGCTGTCCTGGTGACCTGGTAGCTACTTCCTCAGCTGCGTGAGGCTGTCCTGGTGACCTGGTAGCTACTTCCTCAGCTGCGTGAGGCTGTCCTGGTGACCTGGTAGCTACTTCCTCAGCTGCGTGAGGCTGTCCTGGTGACCTGGTAGCTACTTCCTCAGCTGCGTGAGGCTGTCCTGGTGACCTGGTAGCTACTTCCTCAGCTGCGTGAGGCTGTCCTGGTGACCTGGTAGCTACTTCCTCAGCTGCGTGAGGCTGTCCTGGTGACCTGGTAGCTACTTCCTCAGCTGCGTGAGGCTGTCCTGGTGACCTGGTAGCTACTTCCTCAGCTGCGTGAGGCTGTCCTGGTGACCTGGTAGCTACTTCCTCAGCTGCGTGATGGCTGTCCTGGTGACCTGGTAGCTACTTCCTCAGCTGCGTGAGGCTGTTCCCTGGTGACCTGGTAGCTACTTTCCTCAGCTGCGTGGGCTGTCCTGGTGACCTGGTAGCTACTTCCTCAGCTGCGTGAGGCTGTCCTGGTGACCTTGGTAGCTACTTCCTCAGCTGCGTGAGGCTGTCCTGGTGACCTGGTAGCTACTTCCTCAGCTGCGTGAGCTGTCCTGGTGACCTGGTAGCTACTTCCTCAGCTGCGTGGAGGCTGTCCTGGTGACCTGGTAGCTACTTCCTCAGCTGCGTGGTGCTGTCCTGGTGACCTGGTAGCTACTTCCTCAGCTGCGTGAGGCTGTCCTGGTGACCTGGTAGCTACTTCCTCAGCTGCGTGAGGCTGTCCTGGTGACCTGGTAGCTACTTCCTCAGCTGCGTGAGGCTGTCCTGGTGACCTGGTAGCTACTTCCTCAGCTGCGTGGGCTGTCCTGGTGACCTGGTAGCTACTTCCTCAGCTGCGTGAGGCTGTCCTGGTGACCTGGTAGCTACTTCCTCAGCTGCGTGAGGCTGTCCTGGTGACCTGGTAGCTACTTCCTCAGCTGCGTGAGGCTGTCCTGGTGACCTGGTAGCTACTTCCTCAGCTGCGTGAGGCTGTCCTGGTGACCTGGTAGCTACTTCCTCAGCTGCGTGAGGCTTTCCTGGTGACCTGGTAGCTACTTCCTCAGCTGCGTGAGGCTGTCCTGGTAGCTACTTCCTCAGCTGCGTGAGGCTGTCCTGGTGACCTGGTAGCTACTTCCTCAGCTGCGTGAGGCTGTCCTGGTGACCTGGTAGCTACTTCCTCAGCTGCGTGAGGCTGTCCTGGTGACCTGGTAGCTACTTCCTCAGCTGCGTGAGGCTGTCCTGGTGACCTGGTAGCTACTTCCTCAGCTGCGTGAGGCTGTCCTGGTGACCTGGTAGCTACTTCCTCAGCTGCGTGAGGCTGTCCTGGTGACCTGGTAGCTACTTCCTCAGCTGCGTGAGGCTGTCCTGGTGACCTGGTAGCTACTTCCTCAGCTGCGTGAGGCTGTCCGGTGACCTGGTAGCTACTTCCTCAGCTGCGTGAGGCTGTCCGGTGACCTGGTAGCTACTTCCTCAGCTGCGTGAGGCTGTCCTGGTGACCTGGTAGCTACTTCCTCAGCTGTGTGAGGCTGTCCGGGTGACCTGGTAGCTACTTCCTCAGCTGCGTGAGGCTGTCCTGGTGACCTGGTAGCTACTTCCTCAGCTGCGTGAGGCTGTCCTGGTGACCTGTTAGCTACTTCCTCAGCTGCGTGAGGCTGTCCTGGTGACCTGGTAGCTACTTCCTCAGCTGCGTGAGGCTGTCCTGGTGACCTGGTAGCTACTTCCTCAGCTGCGTGAGGCTGTCCTGGTGACCTGGTAGCTACTTCCTCAGCTGCGTGAGGCTGTCCTGGTGACCTGGTAGCTACTTCCTCAGCTGCGTGAGGCTGTCCTGGTGACCTGGTAGCACTTCCTCAGCTGCGTGAGGCTGTCCTGGTGACCTGGTAGCTACTTCCTCAGCTGCGTGAGGCTGTCCTGGTGACCTGGTAGCTACTTCCTCAGCTGCGTGAGGCTGTCCTGGTGACCTGGTAGCTACTTCCTCAGCTGCGTGAGGCTGTCCTGGTGACCTGGTAGCTACTTCCTCAGCTGCGTGGTGCTGTCCTGGTGACCTGGTAGCTACTTCCTCAGCTGCGTGAGGCTGTCCTGGTGACCTGGTAGCTACTTCCTCAGCTGCGTGGTGCTGTCCTGGTGACCTGGTAGCTACTTCCTCAGCTGCGTGAGGCTGTCCTGGTGACCTGGTAGCTACTTCCTCAGCTGCGTGAGGCTGTCCTGGTGACCTGGTAGCTACTTCCTCAGCTGCGTGAGGCTGTCCTGGTGACCTGGTAGCTACTTCCTCAGCTGCGTGAGGCTGTCCTGGTGACCTGGTAGCTACTTCCTCAGCTGCGTGAGGCTGTCCTGGTGACCTGGTAGCTACTTCCTCAGCTGCGTGAGGCTGTCCTGGTGACCTGGTAGCTACTTCCTCAGCTGCGTGGTGCTGTCCTGGTGACCTGGTAGCTACTTCCTCAGCTGCGTGAGGCTGTCCTGGTGACCTGGTAGCTACTTCCTCAGCTGCGTGAGGCTGTCCTGGTGACCTGGTAGCTACTTCCTCAGCTGCGTGAGGCTGTCCTGGTGACCTGGTAGCTACTTCCTCAGCTGCGTGGTGCTGTCCTGGTGACCTGGTAGCTACTTCCTCAGCTGCGTGAGGCTGTCCTGGTGACCTGGTAGCTACTTCCTCAGCTGCGTGAGGCTGTCCTGGTGACCTGGTAGCTACTTCCTCAGCTGCGTGAGGCTGTCCTGGTGACCTGGTAGCTACTTCCTCAGCTGCGTGAGGCTGTCCTGGTGACCTGGTAGCTACTTCCTCAGCTGCGTGAGGCTGTCCTGGTGACCTGGTAGCTACTTCCTCAGCTGCGTGAGGCTGTCCTGGTGACCTGGTAGCTACTTCCTCAGCTGCGTGAGGCTGTCCTGGTGACCTGGTAGCTACTTCCTCAGCTGCGTGAGCTGTCCTGGTGACCTGGTAGCTACTTCCTCAGCTGCGTGAGGCTGTCCTGGTGACCTGGTAGCTACTTCCTCAGCTGCGTGAGGCTGTCCTGGTGACCTGGTAGCTACTTCCTCAGCTGCGTGGTGCTGTCCTGGTGACCTGGTAGCTACTTCCTCAGCTGCGTGGTGCTGTCCTGGTGACCTGGTAGCTACTTCCTCAGCTGCGTGAGGCTGTCCTGGTGACCTGGTAGCTACTTCCTCAGCTGCGTGAGGCTGTCCTGGTGACCTGGTAGCTACTTCCTCAGCTGCGTGAGGCTGTCCTGGTGACCTGGTAGCTACTTCCTCAGCTGCGTGAGGCTGTCCTGGTGACCTGGTAGCTACTTCCTCAGCTGCGTGAGGCTGTCCTGGTGACCTGGTAGCTACTTCCTCAGCTGCGTGAGGCTGTCCTGGTGACCTGGTAGCTACTTCCTCAGCTGCGTGGTGCTGTCCTGGTGACCTGGTAGCTACTTCCTCAGCTGCGTGAGGCTGTCCTGGTGACCTGGTAGCTACTTCCTCAGCTGCGTGAGGCTGTCCTGGTGACCTGGTAGCTACTTCCTCAGCTGCGTGAGGCTGTCCTGGTGACCTGGTAGCTACTTCCTCAGCTGCGTGAGGCTGTCCTGGTGACCTGGTAGCTACTTCCTCCGCTGCGTGAGGCTGTCCTGGTGACCTGGTAGCTACTTCCTCAGCTGCGTGAGGCTGTCCTGGTGACCTGGTAGCTACTTCCTCAGCTGCGTGGCTGTCCTGGTGACCTGGTAGCTACTTCCTCAGCTGCGTGAGGCTGTCCTGGTGACCTGGTAGCTACTTCCTCAGCTGCGTGAGGCTGTCCTGGTGACCTGGTAGCTACTTCCTCCGCTGCGTGAGGCTGTCCTGGTGACCTGGTAGCTACTTCCTCAGCTGCGTGAGGCTGTCCTGGTGACCTGGTAGCTACTTCCTCAGCTGCGTGAGGCTGTCCTGGTGACCTGGTAGCTACTTCCTCAGCTGCGTGAGGCTGTCCTGGTGACCTGGTAGCTACTTCCTCAGCTGCGTGAGGCTGTCCTGGTGACCTGGTAGCTACTTCCTCAGCTGCGTGAGGCTGTCCTGGTGACCTGGTAGCTACTTCCTCAGCTGCGTGAGGCTTCCTGGTGACCTGGTAGCTACTTCCTCAGCTGCGTGAGGCTGTCCTGGTGACCTGGTAGCTACTTCCTCAGCTGCGTGAGGCTGTCCTGGTGACCTGGTAGCTACTTCCTCAGCTGCGTGAGGCTGTCCTGGTGACCTGGTAGCTACTTCCTCAGCTGCGTGAGGCTGTCCTGGTGACCTGGTAGCTACTTCCTCAGCTGCGTGAGGCTGTCCTGGTGACCTGGTAGCTACTTCCTCAGCTGCGTGAGGCTGTCCTGGTGACCTGGTAGCTACTTCCTCAGCTGCGTGAGGCTGTCCTGGTGACCTGGTAGCTACTTCCTCAGCTGCGTGAGGCTGTCCTGGTGACCTGGTAGCTACTTCCTCAGCTGCGTGAGGCTGTCCTGGTGACCTGGTAGCTACTTCCTCAGCTGCGTGAGGCTGTCCTGGTGACCTGGTAGCTACTTCCTCAGCTGCGTGAGGCTGTCCTGGTGACCTGGTAGCTACTTCCTCAGCTGCGTGAGGCTGTCCTGGTGACCTGGTAGCTACTTCCTCAGCTGCGTGAGGCTGTCCTGGTGACCTGGTAGCTACTTCCTCAGCTGCGTGAGGCTGTCCTGGTGACCTGGTAGCTACTTCCTCAGCTGCGTGGTGCTGTCCTGGTGACCTGGTAGCTACTTCCTCAGCTGCGTGAGGCTGTCCTGGTGACCTGGTAGCTACTTCCTCAGCTGCGTGAGGCTGTCCTGGTGACCTGGTAGCTACTTCCTCAGCTGCGTGAGGCTGTCCTGGTGACCTGGTAGCTACTTCCTCAGCTGCGTGGTGCTGTCCTGGTGACCTGGTAGCTACTTCCTCAGCTGCGTGAGGCTGTCCTGGTGACCTGGTAGCTACTTCCTCAGCTGCGTGAGGCTGTCCTGGTGACCTGGTAGCTACTTCCTCAGCTGCGTGAGGCTGTCCTGGTGACCTGGTAGCTACTTCCTCAGCTGCGTGAGGCTGTCCTGGTGACCTGGTAGCTACTTCCTCAGCTGCGTGAGGCTTTCCTGGTGACCTGGTAGCTACTTCCTCAGCTGCGTGAGGCTGTCCTGGTAGCTACTTCCTCAGCTGCGTGAGGCTGTCCTGGTGACCTGGTAGCTACTTCCTCAGCTGCGTGAGGCTGTCCTGGTGACCTGGTAGCTACTTCCTCAGCTGCGTGAGGCTGTCCTGGTGACCTGGTAGCTACTTCCTCAGCTGCGTGAGGCTGTCCTGGTGACCTGGTAGCTACTTCCTCAGCTGCGTGAGGCTGTCCTGGTGACCTGGTAGCTACTTCCTCAGCTGCGTGAGGCTGTCCTGGTGACCTGGTAGCTACTTCCTCAGCTGCGTGAGGCTGTCCTGGTGACCTGGTAGCTACTTCCTCAGCTGCGTGAGGCTGTCCTGGTGACCTGGTAGCTACTTCCTCAGCTGCGTGAGGCTGTCCGGTGACCTGGTAGCTACTTCCTCAGCTGCGTGAGGCTGTCCTGGTGACCTGGTAGCTACTTCCTCAGCTGCGTGAGGCTGTCCTGGTGACCTGGTAGCTACTTCCTCAGCTGCGTGAGGCTGTCCTGGTGACCTGGTAGCTACTTCCTCAGCTGCGTGAGGCTGTCCTGGTGACCTGTAGCTACTTCCTCAGCTGCGTGAGGCTGTCCTGGTGACCTGGTAGCTACTTCCTCAGCTGCGTGAGGCTGTCCTGGTGACCTGGTAGCTACTTCCTCAGCTGCGTGAGGCTGTCCTGGTGACCTGGTAGCTACTTCCTCAGCTGCGTGAGGCTGTCCTGGTGACCTGGTAGCTACTTCCTCAGCTGCGTGAGGCTGTCCTGGTGACCTGGTAGCTACTTCCTCAGCTGCGTGAGGCTGTCCTGGTGACCTGGTAGCTACTTCCTCAGCTGCGTGAGGCTGTCCTGGTGACCTGGTAGCTACTTCCTCAGCTGCGTGAGGCTGTCCTGGTGACCTGGTAGCTACTTCCTCAGCTGCGTGAGGCTGTCCTGGTGACCTGGTAGCTACTTCCTCAGCTGCGTGAGCTGTCCTGGTGACCTGGTAGCTACTTCCTCAGCTGCGTGAGGCTGTCCTGGTGACCTGGTAGCTACTTCCTCAGCTGCGTGAGGCTGTCCTGGTGACCTGGTAGCTACTTCCTCAGCTGCGTGAGGCTGTCCTGGTGACCTGGTAGCTACTTCCTCAGCTGCGTGAGGCTGTCCTGGTGACCTGGTAGCTACTTCCTCAGCTGCGTGAGGCTGTCCTGGTGACCTGGTAGCTACTTCCTCAGCTGCGTGAGGCTGTCCTGGTGACCTGGTAGCTACTTCCTCAGCTGCGTGAGGCTGTCCTGGTGACCTGGTAGCTACTTCCTCAGCTGCGTGAGGCTGTCCTGGTGACCTGGTAGCTACTTCCTCAGCTGCGTGGTGCTGTCCTGGTGACCTGGTAGCTACTTCCTCAGCTGCGTGAGGCTGTCCTGGTGACCTGGTAGCTACTTCCTCAGCTGCGTGAGGCTGTCCTGGTGACCTGGTAGCTACTTCCTCAGCTGCGTGAGGCTGTCCTGGTGACCTGGTAGCTACTTCCTCAGCTGCGTGAGGCTGTCCTGGTGACCTGGTAGCTACTTCCTCAGCTGCGTGAGGCTGTCCTGGTGACCTGGTAGCTACTTCCTCAGCTGCGTGAGGCTGTCCTGGTGACCTGGTAGCTACTTCCTCAGCTGCGTGAGGCTGTCCTGGTGACCTGGTAGCTACTTCCTCAGCTGCGTGAGGCTGTCCTGGTGACCTGGTAGCTACTTCCTCAGCTGCGTGAGGCTGTCCTGGTGACCTGGTAGCTACTTCCTCAGCTGCGTGAGGCTGTCCTGGTGACCTGGTAGCTACTTCCTCAGCTGCGTGAGGCTGTCCTGGTGACCTGGTAGCTACTTCCTCAGCTGCGTGGGCTGTCCTGGTGACCTGGTAGCTACTTCCTCAGCTGCGTGAGGCTGTCCTGGTGACCTGGTAGCTACTTCCTCAGCTGCGTGAGGCTGTCCTGGTGACCTGGTAGCTACTTCCTCAGCTGCGTGAGGCTGTCCTGGTGACCTGGTAGCTACTTCCTCAGCTGCGTGGTGCTGTCCTGGTGACCTGGTAGCTACTTCCTCAGCTGCGTGAGGCTGTCCTGGTGACCTGGTAGCTACTTCCTCAGCTGCGTGAGGCTGTCCTGGTGACCTGGTAGCTACTTCCTCAGCTGCGTGAGGCTGTCCTGGTGACCTGGTAGCTACTTCCTCAGCTGCGTGAGGCTGTCCTGGTGACCTGGTAGCTACTTCCTCAGCTGCGTGAGGCTGTCCTGGTGACCTGGTAGCTACTTCCTCAGCTGCGTGAGGCTGTCCTGGTGACCTGGTAGCTACTTCCTCAGCTGCGTGGTGCTGTCCTGGTGACCTGGTAGCTACTTCCTCAGCTGCGTGGTGCTGTCCTGGTGACCTGGTAGCTACTTCCTCAGCTGCGTGAGGCTGTCCTGGTGACCTGGTAGCTACTTCCTCAGCTGCGTGAGGCTGTCCTGGTGACCTGGTAGCTACTTCCTCAGCTGCGTGAGGCTGTCCTGGTGACCTGGTAGCTACTTCCTCAGCTGCGTGAGGCTGTCCTGGTGACCTGGTAGCTACTTCCTCAGCTGCGTGAGGCTGTCCTGGTGACCTGGTAGCTACTTCCCTCAGCTGCGTGAGGCTGTCCTGGTGACCTGGTAGCTACTTCCTCAGCTGCGTGAGGCTGTCCTGGTGACCTGGTAGCTACTTCCTCAGCTGCGTTGCTGTCCTGGTGACCTGGTAGCTACTTCCTCAGCTGCGTGAGGCTGTCCTGGTGACCTGGTAGCTACTTCCTCAGCTGCGTGAGGCTGTCCTGGTGACCTGGTAGCTACTTCCTCAGCTGCGTGAGGCTGTCCTGGTGACCTGGTAGCTACTTCCTCAGCTGCGTGAGGCTGTCCTGGTGACCTGGTAGCTACTTCCTCAGCTGCGTGAGGCTGTCCTGGTGACCTGGTCGCTACTTCCTCAGCTGCGTGAGGCTGTACTGGTGACCTGGTAGCTACTTCCTCAGCTGTGTGAGGCTGTCCTGGTGACCTGGTAGCTACTTCCTCAGCTGCGTGAGGCTGTCCTGGTGACCTGGTAGCATACTTCCTCAGCTGCGTGAGGCTGTCCTGGTGACCGGTAGCTACTTCCTCAAGCTGTCGTGAGGCTGTCCTGGTGACCTGGTAGCTACTTCCTCAGCTGCGTGAGGCTGTCCTGGTGACCTGGTAGCTACTTCCTCAGCTGCGTGAGGCTGTCCTGGTGACCTGGTAGCTACTTCCTCAGCTGCGTGAGGCTGTCCTGGTGACCTGGTAGCTACTTCCTCAGCTGCGTGAGGCTGTCCTGGTGACCTGGTTAGCTACTTCCTCAGCTGCGTGAGGCTGTCCTGGTGACCTGGTAGCTACTTCCTCAGCTGCGTGAGGCTGTCCTGGTGACCTGTAGCTACTTCCTCAGCTGCGTGAGGCTGTCCTGGTGACCTGGTAGCTACTTCCTCAGCTGCGTGAGGCTGTCCTGGTGACCTGGTAGCTACTTCCTCAGCTGCGTGAGGCTGTCCTGGTGACCTGGTAGCTACTTCCTCAGCTGCGTGAGGCTGTCCTGGTGACCTGGTAGCTACTTCCTCAGCTGCGTGAGGCTGTCCTGGTGACCTGGTAGCTACTTCCTCAGCTGCGTGAGGCTGTCCTGGTGACCTGGTAGCTACTTCCTCAGCTGCGTGAGGCTGTCCTGGTGACCTGGTAGCTACTTCCTCAGCTGCGTGAGGCTGTCCTGGTGACCTGGTAGCTACTTCCTCAGCTGCGTGAGGCTGTCCTGGTGACCTGGTAGCTACTTCCTCAGCTGCGTGAGGCTGTCCTGGTGACCTGGTAGCTACTTCCTCAGCTGCGTGAGGCTGTCCTGGTGACCTGGTAGCTACTTCCTCAGCTGCGTGGTGCTGTCCTGGTGACCTGGTAGCTACTTCCTCAGCTGCGTGAGGCTGTCCTGGTGACCTGGTAGCTACTTCCTCAGCTGCGTGAGGCTGTCCTGGTGACCTGGTAGCTACTTCCTCAGCTGCGTGAGGCTGTCCTGGTGACCCTGGTAGCTACTTCCTCAGCTGCGTGAGGCTGTCCTGGTGACCTGGTAGCTACTTCCTCAGCTGCGTGAGGCTGTCCTGGTGACCTGGTAGCTACTTCCTCAGCTGCGTGAGGCTGTCCTGGTGACCTGGTAGCTACTTCCTCAGCTGCGTGAGGCTGTCCTGGTGACCGGTAGCTACTTCCTCAGCTGCGTGAGGCTGTCCTGGTGACCTGGTAGCTACTTCCTCAGCTGCGTGAGGCTGTCCTGGTGACCTGGTAGCTACTTCTCAGCTGCGTGAGGCTGTCCTGGTGACCTGGTAGCTACTTCCTCAGCTGCGTGAGGCTGTCCTGGTGACCTGGTAGCTACTTCCTCAGCTGCGTGGGCTGTCCTGGTGACCTGGTAGCTACTTCCTCAGCTGCGTGAGGCTGTCCTGGTGACCTGGTAGCTACTTCCTCAGCTGCGTGAGGCTGTCCTGGTGACCTGGTAGCTACTTCCTCAGCTGCGTGAGGCTGTCCTGGTGACCTGGTAGCTACTTCCTCAGCTGCGTGATGCTGTCCTGGTGACCTGGTAGCTACTTCCTCAGCTGCGTGAGGCTGTCCTGGTGACCTGGTAGCTACTTCCTCAGCTGCGTGAGGCTGTCCTGGTGACCTGGTAGCTACTTCCTCAGCTGCGTGAGGCTGTCCTGGTGACCTGGTAGCTACTTCCTCAGCTGCGTGAGGCTGTCCTGGTGACCTGGTAGCTACTTCCTCAGCTGCGTGAGGCTGTCCTGGTGACCTGGTAGCTACTTCCTCAGCTGCGTGAGGCTGTCCTGGTGACCTGGTAGCTACTTCCTCAGCTGCGTGAGGCTGTCCTGGTGACCTGGTAGCTACTTCCTCAGCTGCGTGAGGCTGTCCTGGTGACCTGGTAGCTACTTCCTCAGCTGCGTGAGGCTGTCCTGGTGACCTGGTAGCTACTTCCTCAGCTGCGTGAGGCTGTCCTGGTGACCTGGTAGCTACTTCCTCAGCTGCGTGAGGCTGTCCTGGTGACCTGGTAGCTACTTCCTCAGCTGCGTGAGGCTGTCCTGGTGACCTGGTAGCTACTTCCTCAGCTGCGTGAGGCTGTCCTGGTGACCTGGTAGCTACTTCCTCAGCTGCGTGAGGCTGTCCTGGTGACCTGGTAGCTACTTCCTCAGCTGCGTGAGGCTGTCCTGGTGACCTGGTAGCTACTTCCTCAGCTGCGTGAGGCTGTCCTGGTGACCTGGTAGCTACTTCCTCAGCTGCGTGAGGCTGTCCTGGTGACCTGGTAGCTACTTCCTCAGCTGCGTGAGGCTGTCCTGGTGACCTGGTAGCTACTTCCTCAGCTGCGTGAGGCTGTCCTGGTGACCTGGTAGCTACTTCCTCAGCTGCGTGAGGCTGTCCTGGTGACCTGGTAGCTACTTCCTCAGCTGCGTGAGGCTGTCCTGGTGACCTGGTAGCTACTTCCTCAGCTGCGTGAGGCTGTCCTGGTGACCTGGTAGCTACTTCCTCAGCTGCGTGAGGCTGTCCTGGTGACCTGGTAGCTACTTCCTCAGCTGCGTGAGGCTGTCCTGGTGACCTGGTAGCTACTTCCTCAGCTGCGTGAGGCTGTCCTGGTGACCTGGTAGCTACTTCCTCAGCTGCGTGAGGCTGTCCTGGTGACCTGGTAGCTACTTCCTCAGCTGCGTGAGGCTGTCCTGGTGACCTGGTAGCTACTTCCTCAGCTGCGTGAGGCTGTCCTGGTGACCTGGTAGCTACTTCCTCAGCTGCGTGAGGCTGTCCTGGTGACCTGGTAGCTACTTCCTCAGCTGCGTGAGGCTGTCCTGGTGACCTGGTAGCTACTTCCTCAGCTGCGTGAGGCTGTCCTGGTGACCTGGTAGCTACTTCCTCAGCTGCGTGAGGCTGTCCTGGTGACCTGGTAGCTACTTCCTCAGCTGCGTGAGGCTGTCCTGGTGACCTGGTAGCTACTTCCTCAGCTGCGTGAGGCTGTCCTGGTGACCTGGTAGCTACTTCCTCAGCTGCGTGAGGCTGTCCTGGTGACCTGGTAGCTACTTCCTCAGCTGCGTGAGGCTGTCCTGGTGACCTGGTAGCTACTTCCTCAGCTGCGTGAGGCTGTCCTGGTGACCTGGTAGCTACTTCCTCAGCTGCGTGAGGCTGTCCTGGTGACCTGGTAGCTACTTCCTCAGCTGCGTGAGGCTGTCCTGGTGACCTGGTAGCTACTTCCTCAGCTGCGTGAGGCTGTCCTGGTGACCTGGTAGCTACTTCCTCAGCTGCGTGAGGCTGTCCTGGTGACCTGGTAGCTACTTCCTCAGCTGCGTGAGGCTGTCCTGGTGACCTGGTAGCTACTTCCTCAGCTGCGTGAGGCTGTCCTGGTGACCTGGTAGCTACTTCCTCAGCTGCGTGAGGCTGTCCTGGTGACCTGGTAGCTACTTCCTCAGCTGCGTGAGGCTGTCCTGGTGACCTGGTAGCTACTTCCTCAGCTGCGTGAGGCTGTCCTGGTGACCTGGTAGCTACTTCCTCAGCTGCGTGAGGCTGTCCTGGTGACCTGGTAGCTACTTCCTCAGCTGCGTGAGGCTGTCCTGGTGACCTGGTAGCTACTTCCTCAGCTGCGTGAGGCTGTCCTGGTGACCTGGTAGCTACTTCCTCAGCTGCGTGAGCTGTCCTGGTGACCTGGTAGCTACTTCCTCAGCTGCGTGAGGCGTCGTGATGAGCTACTTGCTAAACCTGTAGCTATTTCATGCGTGAGAGCTATTGCTCATGACAGAGTATCGAAGTACTGCCTCAGCAGCTTCCGCTGAGGTTAGTATCCTCCTCTCTTCCTATTGTTTTGTTCCTTAGAATCGTATTTCTATTACTGATAATTTTACCGAACTGGATGACATCTTGATTTGACGCATCCAAAGTATTTTAAAGCAAAATTATGATCCCAATATTTAAAGAGTAAGGAAAATATAAAACTAAAAAATATTTCACCATTTAAGTTCTAATTAACATCTCGCAGAAGCATTTCTCATTTTGTTTGAGATTATTAGTGTTTCTATTAATAGTGAGCAAGACTCCTCTAGATGGTGATGAGCGACTTTTCCCTGACCGTAATGTCTCCAGTCCAGCGAAGTGGTTGAAGTCTGCGTGAAATTTCAGAATTCCACAACCAAATTCACCAAGCAAGTCTGCCTCATCAATTCCTGAGGGACATAAATCGTTTTCAAAACACAATACGATCTCTTGAACAAAATTTTTCATTAGGTTAATCATACTCTGGAAAAAAAATATCAACTGCATACTTTTGTCAATAAAACAAAGTGCCCCAAAGCACTCATAATAATACATGGACTCATATTCCACAAAAACAGTGAGTGAGGCTCTCACAACTCATCCGTCTGAACACATGATAATGTCTTAACACATCTTCAATGCGCAGAACGTTACATATATATATATATATATATATATATATATATATATATATATATATATATTTATATATATATATATATATATATATATATATATATATATATATATATATATATATATATATATATATATATATATTATTAAATATGACCGAAAAAGTAAGATTAATAATTCTAACACGAATTTTCTCAATCTTTCGTACATTTCTTTTCACTGTTGGAGGTAATTCAAAAATCAATTCTCCAAAATTCATTTTTATTTCTAGTCTGACGCGACACTTGAGCGCATTTCGTAAAACTTATTACATTTTCAAAGACTTTACACATACACAACTGAATAGAACTTACACATCTCCGATTTTGTTTATATCTAATGTGACTAATCGAAACTGTGAACGCCAAGAAATCAGGACTCCACCTGCCAAAGATTATTGGGGAATATAAACCTGGATATGCGTATGGAAATGTCAAGACACACAAGCCTGGAAACCCACTTCGGCCAATCATTAGCCAGATACCCACATCCAAGTACAGACTATCAAGGCGACTCAACGGCCTGCTGACTCCTTATGTCCCTTGCGCCTTCAGCCTGAAGTCGCCAAAGGAATTTGTTGACTTACTGCGGGGCATATGGGCCACAGGAATAAGAGCCTCGGTGGACGTAGAATCGCTGTTCACTAACGTACCAGTGGACGAGACAATCGGGATGATAGCCGACAGAGTGTATCGTGATCCAGCCTGTACTCCTCTTAACATACCAGAAAATATCCTAAGGAAACTACTCCAAGCTTGTACTAAAGAGGCACCCTTCTTGAGCCCGGATGGGCACATGTATAAGCAAGTAGATGGGGTCGCCATGGGTTCTCCCCTAGGTGTCCTGTTTGCAAACTTCTACATGGGCACCATCGAGCAAAAAGTCTTAGTCGACATGAACATGAAACCGGCCATATACTGCAGGTATGTTGACGACATTTTTACACAGGTACCTGATGTCAGACATCTGCAGGAGTTGAAGGAGGCATTTGAGCGGAGTTCCGTGCTGCGTTTCACTTACGAAATGGATAAGGATGGGAAGCTGCCCTTTCTAGATGTAACAGTCATGGAAAAGAGCGGAGGTTTCCAAACTGCAGTCTACACTAAGGAAATGAACATAGGAATGTGCCTAAATGCCAACAGCGACTGCCCAGACAGGTACAAGAGGAGTGTTGTTAATGCTTATGTCGACCGTGCTCTCAGCCACAGCTCAGAATGGAAGTAAGTCGACGAAGAACTCTGTAGGATAAGGCAGGTCCTAGTCAACAACGGCTTCTCCAATGGTTTCGTCGAAGATATCATAAGAAGGAAAGTGAAACGCCATGCAACCTCTGAAGAGACAACCAACACAACACCTATACCCCCTATTAGACTATTTTACAGGAACTTCTTTTCCACAGCTCATAAAACGGAGGAAAGGGTCCTGAAAGATATTGTTAATAGAAACGTTATCCCTACAGACAAAAATCAGAGGATACAACTGACGATTTACAATAAAACCAGAAAAACGGCCAGCCTACTCATGAGAAACTCTCCAGACACAAAACAGAACGCTTTAAAAGAGACTAACGTCGTCTATGCCTTCAAATGCCCATTTGGGGACTGTAAGCTCCAAAAAACCCAGTATATAGGCAAGACAACAACATCTCTTTCTAGGCGTTTAACGATGCATAAGCAACAGGGCTCCATTAAGGAACATATAATCTCTTCCCACAACCCAACCATCGCCAGAGAAATCCTAGTAAACAACACAGAAATCATCGATAGATACAGCGATAGCAGGCGGCTTGACATTTGCGAGGCATTACACATCAAGAAGTCAACACCAGCAATCAACAGCCAATTAATGCACAACTATATTCTACCCACCTCAAGACTCTGCTCCAATATAGAAGCATCAAGAAATATAGACCAATAGGCTTTCTACAATCACTTCTATTCAATACCCATTGTTTCATGTTCTGGCTTGTGTTGATGAAATTAATACCTTATTAAATACCACCTCACCCCATCCACCTCACTCAAATGTAGATATAAACAAAATCGGAGATGTGCAAGTTCTATTCAGTTGTGTATGTGTAAAGTCTTTGAAAATGTAATAAGTTTTACGAAACGCGCTCAAGTGTCGCGTCAGACTAGAAATAAAAAAAAAAAATTAATTTTGGAGAATTGATTTTTGAATTACCTCCAACAGTGAAAATAAATGTACGAAAGATTGAGAGAATTCGTGTTAGAATTATTAATCTTACTTTTTCGATCATATTTAATAATATATGTCTACAGGAACATATATATATGTTCATATATATATGAACATATATATATGATATATATATATATATATATATATATATATATATATATATATATATATATATATATATATATATATATATATATATAAATATATATAAATATATATATATATATATATATATATATATATATATATATATATATATATATATATATATATATATATATATATATATATATATATATATTATTAAATATGACCGAAAAAGTAAGACTAATTAATCTAACACGAATTTTTTCTGTTTCTTATATTTCTTTTCACTGTTGATGGTAACTGAAAAATCAATTCTCCAAAATTCATTTTTATTTCTAGTCTGACGCGACACTTGAACGCGTTTCGTAAAACATCCTTTTAATTCCTTGAGGTCAAGTGAGTCTTAAGTAACGAGTGACAACCGCTATCTGGCCTTCTCGATCGCATCAAGTTTAATAGTTTACGGTTTGTGTTTTTTATACGACTCCTCTGTTCTGTCCATCCGGCACTTCTGCAGTTGACGGTCTCTTGAATGAGGCGTGTCTGGAGCACTTAGTAGTCCTTGTTGGTTACTTGGGCTCAACACATTCTCTTGCAACACCTCTAAGGTTATGCCACTGTTTACCACCTTTGAGGAACGAAGCTTCAGAAAGCACTGTGATGAATTAGTTAAGGCTTATTTGTGGCATACAGATGCTTTTGTAGCTCTTTACTTTGTTACAACGATTTCCTGGCATTAACATCTGCCGACAACTGTGATTCAGACGACTTCAGCCAGTTTGAAGTCCCTGTGATCAACACTCCGTCATAATGCAACTAAATAAATACATATATTTCAGGATTGAATTGTCTAGTTTGGTAATTATTCATCAAGGTGCACTAATGCACGGCACAGAGTTTTGTAATTGCTGCACTGTACACTGCTGCACTGTGCACTGCATGGAATGTACACTGTTGCACTGTAATTGCTTCACTGTATGTTGTAGTGCCGTTCACTACAGTGATTTACACTTATGCTGGGAAACTTTCAGACGTCTCTAGTTCCCGTGACCATGGCCGCCCTCAGGCCCGTGACCATGGCCGCCCTCAGGCCCGTGACCATGGCCGCCCTCAGGCCCGTGACCATGGCCGCCCTCAGGCCCGTGACCATGGCCGCCCTCAGGCCCGTGACCATGGCCGCCCTCAGGCCCGTGACCATGGCCGCCCTCAGGCCCGTGACCATGGCCGCCCTCAGGCCCGTGACCATGGCCGCCCTCAGGCCCGTGACCATGGCCGCCCTCAGGCCCGTGACCATGGCCGCACTCAGGCCCGTCCTCCTAAGGTTTCCAAAGGTCCAGAAAACGGTCAGAGTAAAGTGTCCTCTCCTAACCTGCCAGAGGACCCAACTGGTTCCTGTGGTTAAGGCCGGCCTCAGACACCACTGGTTCTTGTGGTTAAGGCCGGGCTCAGACACCACTGGTTCCTGTGGTTAAGGCCGGCCTCAGACACCACTGGTTCCTGTGGTTAAGGCTGGCCTCAGACACCACTGGTTCCTGTGGTTAAGGCCGGCCTCAGACACCACTGGTTCCTGTGGTTAAGGCCGGCCTCAGACACCACTGGTTCCTGTGGTTAAGGCCGGCCTCAGACACCACTGGTTCCTGTGGTTAAGGCCGGCCTCAGACACCACTGGTTCCTGTGGTTAAGGCTGGCCTCACAACACACTCACACCCTCATTTCCCCGAGGTGATGGCGTTGGCCCGCGGTCCTTCCCTATATTCTCGGGAAGTAGAGACACGTGAAGAAGATGGGAGGAGGAGGCGGAGGGCGTGTTGACCAGCCCCGAGGCTTCCAGCATACCCGAAACACCTCCCATGACGCCCATGGCCCCCATGTTTGTTGCTCCTCCCATGGGCACTCCGCTGCGGAAACTGGAACACGAGGAGCTGAGAGAGGTGCCCAGAGGCCGCAGACCTGAGGGCAGACAACATTACACATTATATTTTCATATAAAATATTGTGAGCATATGAATAAAGGAAATAAGAAGGACCATTGTTTTTCTACACAACATTTTTGTTTAACTCGTTCTAACAAAGAATTTGTTATTTTGTATGGAAGTTAAGCCATCACCAGCTAAGCATAACACGTAATTATGTCTGACAAAATATATAACATCTGGATTGTGCAAGATCAGTATTTTCTAGTATGCTACGGGAAATTTGTGTTAATTTATATGTCAAAAGAATGATGAATATTCGTTTTTTCTCGGCACTAATGATGACTATATGGAAATTATTATTTATCTTAAACAATTATATCTCATTAGAATATCCACATCAGATCCGCACAGCAGTCTCTCTCTCTCTCTCTCTCTCTCTCTCTCTCTCTCTCTCTCTCTCTCTCTCTCTCTCTCTCTCTCTCTCTCTCTCTCTCTCTCTCTCTCTCTCTCTCCCTCTCTCTCTCTCTCTCTCTCTCTCTCTCTCTCTCTCTCTCTCTCTCTCTCTCTCTCTCTCTCTCTCTCTCTCTCTCTCTCTCTCACACACACACATATTTTGTGTAATAGGTGATAGGTGAGTACACATACACACACACACAAGCACACACACACACACACACACACACACACACACACACACACACACACACACACACACACACACACACACACACGCACACACACACACAAACACACAAACACACATACACACACACACGAGACTGGCGATTGGCGAGACGTCACAAGTGGAGTCCCGCAGGGTCAGTCCTTGGACCTATACTGTTTCTGGTATATGTAAATGATCTCCCAGAGGGTATAGATTCGTTCCTCTCAATGTTTGCCGACGATGCAAAAATTATGAGGAGGATTGAAACAGAGGATGATAGTAGGAGGCTACAAGATGACCTGGATAGACTGAGTGAATGGTCCAACAAATGGCTGTTGAAGTTCAACCCGAGTAAATGCAAAGTAATGAAACTAGGCAGTGGAAACAGGAGGCCAGGCACAGGATACAGAATAGGAGATGAAGTACTTAATGAAACAGACAGAGAGAAAGATCTAGGAGTTGATATCACACCAAACCTGTCTCCTGAAGCCCACATAAAGAGAATAACGTCTGCGGCATATGCGAGGCTGGCTAACATCAGAACGGCGTTCAGGAACCTGTGTAAGGAATCATTCAGAATCTTGTACACCACATATGTAAGACCAATCCTGGAGTATGCGGCCCCAGCATGGAGCCCGTACCTTGTCAAGCACAAGACGAAGCTGGAAAAAGTCCAAAGGTATGCTACTAGACTAGTCCCAGAACTAAGAGGCATGAGTTATGAGGAAAGGCTGCGGGAAATGCACCTCACGAAACTGGAAGACAGAAGAGTAAGGGGGGACATGATCACAACCTACAAAATCCTCAGGGGAATCGACCGGGTAAACAAGGATGAACTTTTCAACACTGGTGGGACGCGAACAAGGGGACACAGGTGGAAGCTGAGTACCCAAATGAGCCACAGAGACGTTAGAAAGAACTTTTTCAGTGTCAGAGTAGTTAGCAAATGGAATGCATTAGGAAGTGATGTGGTGGAGGCTGACTCCATTCACAGTTTCAAATGTAGATATGATAGAGCCCAATAGGCTCAGGAATCTGTACACCAGTTGATTGACGGTTGAGAGGCGGGACCAAAGAGCCAGAGCTCAACCCCCGCAAGCACAATTAGGTGAGTACAATTAGGTGAGTACACATACACATACACACACATCATTGGAGTCCCACGGGGCTCTGTACTCGAACCTGTCCTGTTTCTGATATATGTAAATGATCTCCCGGAGGGAATAGACTCATTCCTCTCAATGTTTGCTGACGACGCCAAAATTATGAGAAGGATTAAGACAGATGAGAACTGCTTGAGGCTTCAAGAAGATCTGGACAAACTGAAGCAATGGTCGAACAAATTGTTGTTAGATTTAGCCCAAGGAAATATAATGTAATGAAGATAGGTGTAGGGAGCAGGAGACTGTATACAAGGTATCATTTGGGAGATGAAATCTTCAAGAGTCAAAGAGAGAGAAATACCTAGGGGTTGATATCACGTCAGGCCTGTCCCCTGTAGCTCATATCAAGAGGATAACATCAGCGGCACATGCCAGGTTGGCTAACATAGGAGCGGCCTCTAGAAACTTCTGTAAGGAATCTTTCATAACATTATATACCACATATGTCAGACCAATCCTGGAGTTTGCGGCTCCAGCATTCAGTTCATATCTAGTCAAGCATAAGACTAAACTGGAAAAGGTTCCAAGGTTTTCCACAAGACTAGTACCCGAACTGAGGGGTATGAGCTATGAGGAGAGACTACGGGAATTAAGCCTCACGTCACTGGAAGACAGAAGAGTTAGAGGGGACGTGATCACCACATACAAAATTCTCAGAAGAATTGATAGGGTAGATAAAGATAGACTATTTAACACAAGGGGGACACGCACTAGGGGACATAGGTGGAAATTGAGTGTCCAAATGAGCCATAGAGACGTTAGACAAATGGAATGCCTTAGGCAGTGATGTGGTGGAGGCTGACTCCATACACAGCTTCAGGTGTAGATATGATAGAGCCCAATAGCCTCAGGAACCTGTACATTAGTTGATTGACAGCTAAGAGGCGGGACTGAAGAGCCGGAGCTCAACCCCCGCAAGCACAACTAGGTAAGTACACAGCGGGGTCTGGTAGCTGAGTGGATAGCGGGCAGTACTCATAATTCTGTGGCCCGGGTTCGATTCTTGGACCAGGCAGAAACAAATGGGAAAAATTTCTTTTACCCTGAATGCTCCTGTTACCTAGCAATAAGTAGGTACCTGGGAGTTAGACAGCTGTTACGGAGCTGCTTCTTGGGTGTGTGTGTAGGGGGGGGGGGGAATTGTTAGTAGTTAGTGACAGCTGATTGACAGTTGTGAGACGGGCTGAAAGATCAAAGCTCAACCTTCTCAAGCAAAACTAGGTGAATACAACTAGGTGAATACACACACTAATACACACACACACAATGTGTGGGTCTGGATGGTTAGAGTGAATAGCACGCGGGACTCGCAATCCTGTGGCTCGGGTTCGATTCCCGGCCGAGGCAGAAACAAATGGGCAGAGCTTCTTTCACCCTGATGCCCCTGCTCACCTACCATGAATAGATACCTGGGAGTTTTTTTCACTGTCGATGGTAATTGAAAAATCAATTCTCCAAAATTCATTTTTATTTCTAGTCTTGCTGAGGTGATGTCGATGTGTGAGGATGTCGAGGTCTTGCTCGATACGAGTACGGAGGTTTTCGTCGATGTTGCTGTTATATATATATATATATAATATATATATATATATATATATATATATATATATATATATATATATATATATATATTATATATATATATTGTTACGGTGCCCTCTCCTATTTCTTTCGTTTGCCGGCTTAAAGAGTCATATTTCAGCTCTCCCTACTGATTCTCTGGGGTTCAGGGAGTCTAATGATATATGTGGCGACCAGACCGGCTACCCATTAAGGGAAGGAAGTTATATTATAAGTTGTAAATAAAGGAAAATTGGCGCCCTGTTATAAAATGAAACAGTATCCCCTACGGCGGATATGACCTTTTGGAAGGGACATTAGCCGATCGCGGATTGGTCGACGTAGGTCGCGGCCGACGAATCAGGGCCCGCCATGACGTCACCGAGTGCCCCGGGCGGCGCCAACGTCAAAGTGGTTCTGACCTTGGAAGCGACAGGACGCGCCTCGGTCTGCTCTCAAGGATTGGAGGCTCTGCAAGCCTTATTCAGTGGATTGAACTAGCCGTCGCAGTCCACCATAGTTATTGGAGACCCTGCGCTTCTGGGAAGTAAAAGAGGAACCAAGTTCATTGAGCAGAGGAGTGCCAAACTTGGGAAATAGTCGGCGACGACGCTGGGCGGCGCCGCTGGCTGGACGTGGAGGTCTGGAAGGTGGGCGGGCAGGCCTAGCTGTGACTGGGGTCACATCCACTGAGAATCTTGGAAGGACGACACCGTGCCTAGGACAAGGAGCACCGCCTTGTGGGAGAGGCGAGTGTGGGGAAAAATAGTGATTAGCTCAGCGCCCATCGATGAACCAGGATTGGGGCAGCTGAATCTCAGGGATTGGAACGGCGACGACGCGAAGGCTCCACGACATCTGAGGACCTGTGGAATGTCCTGGATCGTCAAGGATCGACCCAAGGAAGCGTGGGAACCTCACACCATCGAGGGACAGGCGTCGTGAGCCAGGAATGTAAGGTAGATCATTTTCCCTCCCATTACCCCTTGTATGAGTAGGCTAGTTAAGCCACAATATTTACTTGTGTATGTGGCAGCAAGACTTGATTACTTTAAGAGTAGAATAGGCTGCAAGGCAGCTTGAGTCCAGGACTGTCAGAGAGGACAGTGTGTATGGATGGCAGGACAGTGAAGAAGAGGTGCCGACGTGGTGAAGAGGCCCTCCTGTGAGAGTGTGAGACTCCTGTCTTCCTGCCCAGTTGAAGGAGTGTTGGATGGTCGTGGAAGAAGAGGCTGACGATCTCCAGACTCATTATCCATATTCCATATTCATGTATTACTTGTGATTGTGTGTGTGTGTTCATGTAATTTGCATCAGTAAATCCACACATTTTATTACTGTGTTTGAGTGTGCCTCCATTTATGATATTTCTCTATGAGCATACATTTCTGGCTACAAACAATATATAATACACCCACTGAACTGCATTGCTGGGGTGCAGATATAATAACCCAGCTGGCGACCTTGCTAAGAGGAAGATAGAGAAGACAGGCGGGAAAGGAGTTCCTGCAACCTTTTTTTGTCTGGCAGGCAAGACTCAGGGAGGTTATGGTTATAGGTAAGCCTGAGTCTTCCTTCACTCCCCCACGGGTCTAGGCCGGAACTGTTAACAGCAGTTTCCCCGTGTTTGACTGAAGGGCTTCCAGGGTGAATCAGTGGCACCCCTTTGTGGTGGAAGCAAAGACCTACGGAGGTGGGCATTGTTGGTCCTCTCTTGTGTGACCAAGGAGACTTCGGTGAATCCAGGGAGTCGGAGGGGCTGAGTATTTGGGCCTTTGAGCCCCTAACAGCCGAGTGTTAGCAGAGCCCCGGACCACCCACCCCCACGTGACAGAGAACTGGCGACCTTGCCAGGATTCGAACCCCAGTAGCCAAGAACTGGGAACTTCGCCAGGAAGCGTGGATCAAGCTACAGTGTGGACCAAATTTCAAGACAAGTGTTGCCAGGGTACTAATACAGTGTGGCCAGTGAATTCGGTGGTACTGTTACTCAACCAGCTAAGGGACTGAAACGGTGAAATTAGTGCCTACTAACTTGTCTGTGCTGTCGTGTATGCTTGATGATATAGAGATGGAGGAAGACAAAGTAAAGAAATTTATTGACACAAGGGACGAGAGAATTTTGGAAGAGTGTACCAAGGCCCAGCTCCAACAAGTGGCAAACCACTTTGGGATCAGGTTGAGGACGACTAAGGTAGCGGAGCGAAGGATAGAGATCATAGCACAGCTCACAGCTCGAGAGGAAGCGACGGGAGAGGAGCCATCTCAAGAGGAGCCGTCCCGAGGAGAGCCGTCGCAAGGTGAACCGTCCCGACTAGGGCCTCCCCAAGCGCCTACCAGTGTGGAGAGAATTCACAGTGAACATGGGAGCAGTGGAAGGTCCAGCTGTAGTAAGAGGAGCCTGCAACTGGAATTAATGAAGATGCAACTGGAAGCCCAGCTGCGACGAGAGGAGAGAGAAGCGCAAATGCAGCGAGAGGAGCGAGAAGCTCGGCTGCAGCGAGAAGAAGGAGAGAGACAACTGCGACTGGAGGAGATAAAGGCAAAGAAAGAAGTCGAATTGCGTCGCGTTGAACGTGGTCTGCCCTCACTACCTGCACGGCGGGATGACCTCAAGGTAAGGGAACGTGACTTACCTACGTTCGAACCACAAGAAGCTGAGGCGTTCTTCGAACACTTTGAACGGATAGCGACTCTGAAGGAGTGGCCGGAAGATGATTGGGCTGCTCTGGTCCAGGGCAGGTTGACTGGTGAGGCCCGGGAAGCCTATAACATGCTGGACCTAGAGGAGTGTACTAGTTACGACGCGATTAAGAATGCGGTGCTCCACTCATTCCGGCTGACTCCGGAGCTGTACCGGAAGCGGTTCAGAGAGTATACAAGAGCGTCGGGAAAGACTTACGCCGAGACCGCCAGGGATATGGAACGGAAATTCCTACGATGGTTGAAGGCGGAGGAAGCGGAGTCGGTGGATGATATCAAACGACTGATAGTGATGGAGAAGTTTATGTCAGTGCTCCATCCTGAGTTGCGAGTAAGGTTGAGAGAAGCAGGTATTAAGGACCTGAAGGCTGCAGCGGACCGAGCCGACATGCTGGAGGAGGCACTACATATCAGGAGGGAGGGGCCGCCCAGACACTCGCCTTACCCCAGGTCGGGAGGGAACTTTAGGAGTTCAGGAGGAGCGAGGACGAGTGGGGACTCTCCCATGAGTAGTGTGCCCGATGAAGTGACGCGGTTCAAGAGCTCAAGAGACGCGGGGAGGAAGCCCCAAGCTGTGAGCAGTGGACATAACTCGGGAGCAAGTGCTGCAGTCCCGGATACGACGACAGGGAGTCCAAGGAGGACCCAGGGGACGTCTGCAAGTGATACCGCCAGAGTGACTAGCGAGTGGCTGCCCAGGGGAGGTGGCCGATGCTACAACTGTGGTGTGAGAGGACATTATGCCCACGAGTGTGAGGAGCACCAAAGGAATGTAGGATTAATGTTGGAAGAGGAGAGAGTGTTGGTTCACACCCCATATTATAGTGGACCCAACGTGAATGGTTGGGAAATGAAGTTGGGTGAACATCCCTTCGTTTTCGGGGCCAACGTGAAGTTTGGAAAGTCAGACCCAGTGGAGGTGGCCGTTCTTCGAGATACGGGTGCTGACATAAGTATGGTAACCAGGAGTATTCTCCCCAAGGAATTTAATGATTCACCTGTGGGAGTGGTGAGGATACGCAGTGTGGGGGAGGAATACAGGTTGCCACTTCACGAAGTACAGCTGATTGGGCCAGGAGTGCCTATGTTTCAAGCAGCGGTACAACCCTGCCAGGTGAGGTATCAGTCGCTCCAAATAATAGTGAGGAAGCCGACTTCGCCAGGGGAAACGTCGCCAGAGACGACGACAACGAGGGCGAGAGTGCAGAGAGGTCGTCGGAGGTTGTGGAAAACCCCGACGAGGACCTCCGACTAAGCCTGATGATGCGTGTGGAGGAGTGGCGAGGAGCAGCTGTACAAACGCCTGGGGCGGTGAAGAGGCTGCAGACCGCACTCCCTCCATACAGAAACGTGAATAAAGTAAGCTCAGTGGATGAGCGAACGGCAGTGAGGGGCAGAGTGGAGGAGCCACGACGCAAGGCACCCTATGCCGGCCAGATGAATAGTGGTAGGTGCAAGATGAACCACCGTGGTGAGGTGAGCCACAGGGAGGTGGATGAGCCCAACCACGAACCGAAGAAGACGTCTGCAGGGAAGAGAATCTCATGGAGGAGTGAAGATGTTCGTCGGGAACGAAGGATCGAGTGGTATAGGAAAGGCAATACGAAGAAAGCAGGGAATAGGTACACCCAGGATAGGCGCCAGCCTAACCAGAGGGGCATTGGGCCATTGCAAAAGCCTAGTGTGGAAGAGAGGAAGCTGCTGGATGGAGTACAGGTTACAAGTGCCACTGTGAGAAGACAACGCACCTACGGGAGAAGAGGAACCGAGAAGAGAGAAGATTGGCGAAGAGGAGATCATGAGAGGAAACATGGAGTACCTGTAGGACGCAGTGGAAATGCAAGACTATCTCGGAGTGCACGACGCGGTGGAGGCGCCGCATGCACTGAATCTTACAGTGGTAACGAGCCGTGGGAGTACACTCGTAGCCACGGAGAGGGGATTTCTTGTAGGTGTTCAGGGAACACCCATCACACCCGGTACTATGCGAGGTGGAGATACAATGAAGCGAGTGACTGGCAAGGTGGTACGAGCCACGTCACCAACTGGAGGAGTGACACTTCAGGAACGGAGGGAGCAAGAGTATAGATTGCCCTCTTGAGTGCTGCTCTTCCGATATGACTCTTATTTTAAGGGGAGGGGTATGTTACGGTGCCCTCTCCTATTTCTTTCGTTTGCCGGCTTAAAGAGTCATATTTCAGCTCTCCCTACTGATTCTCTGAGGTTCAGGGAGGCTAATGATATATGTGGCGACCAGACCGGCTGCCCGTTAAGGGAAGGAAGTTATATTATAAGTTGTAAATAAAGGAAAATTGGCGCCCTGTTATAAAATGAAACAGTATCCCCTACGGCGGATATGACCTTTTGGAAGGGACATTAGCCGATCGCGGATTGGTCGATGTAGGTCGCGGGCGACAAATCAGGGCCCGCCATGACGTCACCGAGTGCCCAGGGCGGCGCCAACGTCAGAGTGGTTCTGACCTTGGAAGCGACAGGACGCGCCTCGGTCTGCTCTCAAGGATTGGAGGCTCTGCAAGCCTTATTCAGTGGATTGAACTAGCCGTCGCAGTCCACCATAGTTATTGGAGACCCTGCGCTTCTGGGAAGCAAAAGAGGAACCAAGTTCATTGAGCAGAGGAGTGCCAAACTTGGGAAATAGTCGGCGACGACGCTGGGCGGCGCCGCTGGCTGGACGTGGAGGTCTGGAAGGTGGGCGGGCAGGCCTAGCTGTGACTGGGGTCACATCCACTGAGAATCTTGGAAGGACGACACCGTGCCTAGGACAAGGAGCACCGCCTTGTGGGAGAGGCGAGTGTGGGGAAAAATAGTGATTAGCTCAGCGCCCATCGATGAACCAGGATTGGGGCAGCTGAATCTCAGGGATTGGAACGGCGACGACGCGAAGGCTCCACGACACCTGAGGACCTGTGGAACGTCCTGGATCGTCAAGGATCGACCCAAGGAAGCGTGGGAACCTCACACCATCGAGGGACAGGCGTCGTGAGCCAGGAATGTAAGGTAGATCATTTTCCCTCCCATTACCCCTTGTATGAGTAGGCTAGTTAGGCCACAATATTTACTTGTGTATGTGGCAGCAAGACTTGATTACTTTGAGAGTAGAATAGGCTGCAAGGCAGCTTGAGTCCAGGACTGTCAGAGAGGACAGTGTGTATGGATGGCAGGACAGTGAAGAAGAGGTGCCGACGTGGTGAAGAGGCCTTCCTGTGAGAGTGTGAGACTCCTGTCTTCCTGCCCAGTTGAAGGAGTGTTGGATGGTCGTGGAAGAAGAGGCTGACGATCTCCATGCAGACTCATTATTCATATTCCATATTCATGTATTACTTGTGATTGTGTGTGTGTGTTCATGTAATTTGCATCAGTAAATCCACACATTTTATTACTGTGTTTGAGTGTGCCTCCATTTATGATATTTCTCTATGAGCATACATTTCTGGCTACAAACAATATATAATACACCCACTGAACTGCATTGCTGGGGTGCAGATATAATAACCCAGCTGGCGACCTTGCTAAGAGGAAGATAGAGAAGACAGGCGGGAAAGGAGTTCCTGCAACCTTTTTTTGTCTGGCAGGCAAGACTCAGGGAGGTTATGGTTATAGGTAAGCCTGAGTCTTCCTTCACTCCCCCACTGGTCTAGGCCGGAACTGTTAACAGCAGTTTCCTTGTGTTTGACTGAAGGGCTTCCAGGGTGAATCAGTGGCACCCCTTTGTGGTGGAAGCAAAGACCTGCGGAGGTGGGCATTGTTGGTCCTCTCTTGTGTGACCAAGGAGACTCCGGTGAATCCAGGGAGTCGGAGGGGCTGAGTATTTGGGCCTTTGAGCCCCTAACAGCCGAGTGTTAGCAGAGCCCCGGACCACCCACACCCACGTGACAATATAAATATATATATATATATATATATATATATATATATATATATATATATATATATATATATATATATATATATATATATATATATATATATTATATATATATATTATTATTATATATTATATATATATATATATTAGTATATTTTGGTAGCAGTCTTTCCTGTAGTCATATATTATTAAATATGACCGAAAAAGTAAGATTAATAATTCTAACACGAATTTTCTCAATCTTTCGTACATTTCTTTTCACTGTTGGAGGTAAATCAAAAATCAATTCTCCAAAATGAATAAAAATGAATTTTGGAGAATTGATTTTTGATTTACCTCTAACAGTGAAAAGAAATGTACGAAAGATTGAGGAAATTCGTGTTAGAATTATTAATCTTACTTTTGTGATGATAATCTCCTTCAAGAGATTGAGCCTGCTCTTCCCTCCAAAAATACGTCGATATATACATCTATATAAAACTACTATGGAAGAAATATCCAACAACTACACCAGCAAGGTTTGCCAGAGCGCAAAACGTATGCAGCCAGGAACACCTGCTCCACCTCGAACCGCCAAACTACCTGTCTGTCGCCTGCTCCTCGCTGATTGGCTGCGTGTCCAGTTGCACCTGCCCTCCACCCCCCCACACTACCTGATGTCTGGGGCCACACGACCTACCGCTCTCAGAATATCCAGTGCTTTCATCAAGTTAACACGTCTCGTTGGTAGACTAAGCCCCAGGCTTACGTGTACTAAGAGAGGTGGCAGCTTAAAGCCAATATTCCGGCACCCATATTTACATTGTCTGTTATACACTTGTTATTACTTACTTGTCTTAACGTAACTTTTCATTTTGTCATTTGATTATTCGTATTACTTTGATTGATTTTATTATACGCATTTGTATGTCCATTTTATTCATGTTTTGCTTTTTCTAACTGAATTAAAATCGCATTGTTAAATTTACTTGTGTTTTGTGTGTCTTCTCATTACCTTACCACAGACGAAGTTCCAGATTTTCTATTTTTTGTTTCTATATGTGACGAGGCCATACCCCTAGCTTTTGAACAGCCGAACACCAACGCGTTACCGTCACAATATATATACATATATATATATATATATATATATATATATATATATACATATATATATATATATATATATATATATATATATATATATATATATATATATATATATATATATATATAGGGAGAGGCCTAGGGGACGGACGTGTGGCGGAGGAGCTGCTGCCTTCTCAGCCATTACCCTGAGACATCTTGGCCTCACCGTACCAAGACTCAACCATATTCACCGTGAATACACCAAGCAGACGTCGAATTGGCCGGAAGTGCCTACTGTGTACCATCTATGTGAAAACTTATCAAAACAGGTGGGTTGGCAGTGTGGAGTGATGGAGGCTGGAGTGATGGGCCAGGATGGACCCTGCAGGCCTCCCATAGCGAGGGGAGGTGGGGGGTGAGTGAGGGGTGTTGTGTGGTCAGGAGAGAGAGGTGGGGGTTACGCGTGTGCCAAATAGTGTTTTGTGTTTTTCTTTTTTGAAAGTTTCGTTTAACAAGTTACGTTGTCAGCGATAATTGGCGCAACATATCTATCATATTGTTAGTACATCACACGTGCAGTGAGCCAGATTACAAGTGTGTGATTCATTCATTATTGTGCAGTGATATACGGGGTAATTATACCAGTGTTAGTGTCGCCCTGACCCCCGCCCCCACCCAGCGCCCAGGCCGGGAAGTACCTGCTCTTCCCCCTCCTACCCACCCCACCACGTCGCCTCCCCACCCACGAGGCCACCTTGCCACCCGCCCATATAAGCCGGGAGGCTCCCATGTGTGTCTACACCACCCACCCACCCAATGTATACCCACATATTGTGTAGTGGGTGTATACCCACACTTTGTATAGAGGTGGTATATGTATTACCACTCATCTGAGTAGTAAGTGCCACGGCCAGCTGATCATCCCCCCCAGCCCACAACCGCCGCCCACCCTCCAGTCTCCACCCGCCGTCCACCCTCCCGCCCAGCGCCCGCCCAGCGCCCGCCCATGTCGCAGCTCTCAACAGATAGCCTGGCTTCTCCAAGCCAAGATAAGCCATCAAGGAGGGGTAGACAAGGTAGATGTCAGACGTGTGACAGGGTATGCTATATCCGGTTGAGGGACGATAATGTGCGCTTTCATTCCAACAACGGAGTCAGGTGTTTGGGTTCTGGGCGCCCTCCCAGCGAGAACACCAGTCAACAGCCCACACCGCCCGTAAGGCAAAACACCTCCCAGACCTTCATTCCCACAGAAAATTTATTAGAAGCTATCAAAGCAACATCGGCCAGAACCTTGCAACACATCCCTAAAGCAGCCCGCCCCCATGCAGCAGCCAAATTATCTGCCCTCCTGAGAAAGGTCAACGACTCTCCTGGAACGACCCAAGCATGGCACAACCTCCTACTGTGTGGCAACATTTGTCTAGCCACCCCTGCAAGGAGAGACAAAACCTTAGCTGCCTCAGTCATCAAAGCAATAAATGATTTTCCCAGGGAGGACAACCAGGTGCGCCTTCCCACTCGCGCGAGAAACACCCACGGCAGGAAGAGTAACAGTGGCATATCCGAGACATCAAAAATCAGAACATCAGTCACCAAGAAAATAGAAGAAGAAAACACTATTGGCGCAATACGAGTCATCACCAGTGAGGACTCAATTGCCGACAGAGATGCCGCAACAGCTCAAGCCCTAAGGGAGAAACACCCACCCAGGGCTCCGCGTGAGGACGACATTGTACAAGTGGGGGCTACCGGAGCAGAACCTCTCTGGGTGGCTGAATCTGTGGTCCATAAAGCAGCCATGTCCTTCCCTACAGGATCAGCAGGTGGGTTCACAGGACTAAAACCCAACCACTTCAAGCAAATGCTGAACCCTGCACTGGGTGACATTGCAAAGAACCTCTTGGTGGAACTAACCAGATTCACCAACACATGTCTAGCTGGCAACATATCAGCGTCCATAAGACCTATCTTTTTTGGAGCATCTCTCTGTGCTCTAAAGAAAAAGGATGGAGGGATCAGGCCAATAGCTGTGGGCAATTCTCTCCGGCGTCTCGTCGCAAAGGCAGCTGCAAGAACGGTTAGTGATGCAGCGGCCAACATGCTGAAGCCAAAACAGCTCGGGTTTGGCATTCCACAAGGGTGTGAGGCGGCAGCCCATGCAGCTCGAGCCTTCATCGCCAACATCACAGACGAAAAGGCCCTTATCAAGCTAGATTTCAAAAATGCCTTCAATTTGGTGCGGAGGGATGCTGTACTCCGTGCGGTTCATAGTCATCTCCCTTCCCTCTACCCTTTTGTACATTCATGCTACAGTATGGATCTAAAGCTACTTTTTGGCGAACATAAAATTGACTCGCGAGAAGGCGTCCAACAGGGTGACCCCTTGCTCCTCTCCTTTTCTGTTTAGTCATCAAACAAGTCACAGAGGTCCTGTCCAGCGAGCTTAACATCTGGTTCTTGGATGATGGTACCCTAGCTGGTTCCCAAGACTCCCTCCTGGAAGACATCAGAAAAATCCAGGAGCAAGGTGCAGTTTTAGGCCTCACCCTGAACCCTTCTAAATGTGAAATAATATGTTCCAACCAGGGCATCGTAGAGAGAATAGAGGGTCTTCTGCCAAATATCCATAAAACTAAACCTGAAGACAGCACACTCCTAGGAGCTCCCCTGGGGTTGAAAGCCATCGATGAGGTCCTTGATAAGAAAATCGCCGACCTTAAGAGGATGGATGGGAGGATTGAGGATATTGATGCTCATGATGCACTCTACCTCATCACCAGATGTCTGCCCCTCCCCAGGTTAACCTACTTTCTGAGGTGTTCACCATCTTACAGTAGCCAAAAACTAAGTGAGTATGACCGGTTACTGAAATCAATGCTAGAAAAAGCCCTTAACCTCTCTCTCGATGACCTACAGTGGAAACAAGTCTCTCTTCCCGTAAGACTTGGGGGCCTCGGAGTTCGAACAGCAACGCAAATCGCTGTTCCAGCCTTCCTGTCCTCCTTATCATCATCCGACGACCTTGTGAAGGAAATTCTACCTGTCCACTTACATCAGCTGGAAGGTGTACATGATCCCAATTTTACACGCTGTGCCACAGAGTGGGTCTCTCATGCAGGCCCATCACCTCAACCACCATCCCCAAAAGCCCACAAGCAATCCAGCTGGGATGGCCCCATTGTAGACCAAGTTGCTGCAGAGTGCCTGGGTGCTGCAACAACACAACACGACATTGCTCGCCTCACAGCAGTAGCAGCACCACATGCAGGGGATTTCCTGTTAGCAACCCCAATGTTGGCAACTGGCACGCGTCTCACACCACACGCCCTCCGAATTGCTGTGGCCCTCCGCCTTGCTGCCCCAATCCACACCAGATATAGGTGTATTTGCGGCGAGGTGGTGGCTGACAGGTACGGCCACCATGGCCTACTCTGCCAAAGCACAGGGGGATGGCACTCGAGGCACAGTGAAATTAACGACATCATCAAGAGGAGCCTCACCACAGCTGGATGCCCAGCTGAAAGAGAGCCCCGTTACCTAATGCCCCGTAACTCTGATGCTCTTATTGGTTGCCCGGATGGTATCACAGTGAACCCCTGGAAGAATGGCAAGCAGTTGGTATGGGACTACACGTGCGTATCAACCCTGGCTAACACCTACATTAACCTCAGTGTTGCACAACCATGTGGCGCTGCCACCCACAGGGAAGCAGCCAAATCCCGTAAGTATAGAGAACTGGATCACCACTACAATTTTGTCCCCATTGCTTCTGAGACACTCGGCGCCTGGGGTAAAAGTGCTACCAGTTTTTTGAAGGAACTGGGTTCTAGGCTCATTGAAACAACAAGGGACCCAAGAGCTGCAAGCTTTCTTTTCCAGCGCCTCAGTGTGGCGATACAGAGGGGAAATGCGTACTGCATCCAGGGTTCCTGCCCGCCATCTGAGGAGCTGGAGGAACTCGACAACCTATGATAACCATCTTTGTAACCCATATGTAACTCCTTTTTTGTAACAAAGTTCAAATAAAGTAAATATATATGTGTACATACAAAAGAATGGGGGTGGTAGGAGAAGATAATATTAGTGTTCAGTGAGAAACCACAAGTTCTCCTCTGAATACTTTTTATTTTCTTCTCCGAGGCTATGGGTCCCCACATTGGCACCAGACGTGGTACCCTCACAAACTTTTATATATATATATATATATATATATATATATATATATATATATATATATATATATATATATATATATATATTGTTGTTACACAACAATGTTTCCCATTGTTGTGTTTTTCAAGAAATCCATAACCTTTAAGCACCTTTTTGCATTATTATTTTTGTATCAACCCATGTATATCTTGTAACCATCAAATGCATAATAAAGCACAAAAAATAAAAAAGGAAGGGGGTGGTAGGAGAAAAGCACACAGAAACTGTATTGGAGGGGATCTAAACATTCCCTCTAATGCGTTATGCGTGGTTTCCTCCGAGGCTATGGGTCCCCCTTCTTCCAGCTAGAGGTGGTACTCCCTTCCATATTGTAGTATATATATATATATATATATATATATATATATATATATATATATATATATATATATATATATATATATATATATATATATGTATATATTTATATATAAATACAAATATAAATATATATATATATATATATATATATATATATATATATATATATATATATATATATATATATATATATATATATATATATATATATATAGGGGAAGGGAGTACCACCTCTAGCTGGAAGAAGGGGGACCCATAGCCTCGGAGGAAACCACGCATAACGCATTAGAGGGAATGTTTAGATCCCCTCCAATACAGTTTCTGTGTGCTTTTCTCCTACCACCCCCTTCCTTGAATATTTTTTGTGCTTTATTATGCATTTGATGGTTACAAGATATACATGGGTTGATACAAAAATAATAATGCAAAAAGGTGCTTAAAGGTTATGGATCTCTTGAAGAACACAACAATGGGAAACATTGATGAATGTCACAGACGGGTTCGATCATTGTTGCAAGTCAAACACTTCTTCGAATTCCTCTGAAGTTGGACTAGTGCCCAAGACGCAACAGGCATTTCCCCTCTGAATCGCAACACTGAGGCGCTGGAACAAGAAACTTTTTGCTCTCTGGTCTTTTGTAGCGCTGATCAATTTGTCCCCCAATTCCTTCAGGAACTTCAATGCACATTTTCCCCACGAACCGAGGGTCTCCGAGCCGATCGGAACAAAGCTGTAGCAGTGTGCTAGACCTCTGTATTTAATAATTTTCTGCGATTCCCTGAAAGAAGCAGCACCACCGCTTTCACGTGTGCTGTAGTGGAGGTAGGTACTGGCCAGTGTGGCAGCGCACGTGTAGTCCCATACCACTTGCTTACCATCCTTCCAAGGTAGCAAGGTGACCCCATCAGGGCGCTTCTGAGGGTCGTTAGGTCTGGATAAGTGTGGTTCTCTTTGTGCCGGGCAGCGGGCTGTGGCGAGGCTCCTCTTGATGATGTCGTTGACTTCTTCATGTCTTGCAATTTTACCCTGTGATTTACGACATACCAGACCATGACGACCATATTGGTCTGCCATCGCAGTTCCGCAGATGCACCTATGTTCGGTGAGGATGGGGGCGGCAGGGCGAAGGGCCTATAAAGAAATATATATATATATATATATATATATATATATATATATATATATATATATATATATATATATATATATATATATATATATATATATATATATATGGAGAAATAGCAACAAGTGGAGTGGAGAAATAGCAACATCGTCGATAGTATCCGTACCCGCATTGAACAACACCTCGACATCCTCACAGACCAACATCACCTCAGACCTGAAACAAGGATTATCAAGAAACTAACGACATTATATGGAGGACCTATGGCAATTCCACGACCAAGAGATGGCTTCCTGAACCTTGCAGGAATTAACCTCACTGAGGACCAAGTCACTCTCCTAAATCTGGGCATAAACTGTCATGTTATGTCCAGACCGAGTGAGATGGCCCGGAAAGTAGAGTTGGAAATTCTGTTGGACGACATATTCGACCTCGAGACACAAAAGAAGGTCACTACCAAAGATACCTTACAAGCAGAACTTATTGCAGAAGGAGGAAAGAATCGAGGCAACTACAGAAGCACCATACTGTCCCCCGAGCTTAAAGCGGCAGCTAAAAGCCTTCGTGAGAACAAGGAGATAGTTGTCAGGAGAGGTGACAAGTCGCCAATATATGTCATTCTTAAAAAAGACGAATATCTGGCGAAAATGAACATCATACTCTCTGACCAAACTAAGTTCCAAAGGGTAACGAAGGACACTACAGCCGAATTAAAAGCAAAGGTCAACAAACTAATCGAAACTGTGAACGCCAAGAAATCCGGACTCCACCTGCCAAAGATCATTGGGGAATATAAACCTGGATATGCGTATGGAAATGTCAAGACGCACAAGCCTGGAAACCCACTTCGGCCAATCATTAGCCAGATACCCACACCCACGTACAGACTGGCGAAGCGACTCAACGGCCTGCTGACTCCTTATGTTCCTTGCGCCTTCAGCCTGAAGTCTCCAAAGGAATTTGTTGACTTACTGCGGGGCACACGGGCCACAGGGATAAGAGCCTCGTTGGACGTAGAATCGCTGTTTACCAACGTACCTGTGGACGAGACAATCGGAATGATAGCCGACAGTGTATCGTGATCCAGCCTGTACTCCTTTTGACATACCAGAAAATATTCTGAGGAAACTACTCCAAGCTTGTACTAAAGAGGCACCCTTCTTGAGCCCGGATGGGCACATGTATAAGCAAGTAGATGGGGTCGCCATGGGTTCTCCCCTAGGTGTCCTGTTTGCAAACTTCTACATGGGTACCATCGAGCAAAAAGTCTTAGTCGACATGAACTTGAAACCGGCCATATACTGCAGGTATGTTGACGACATTTTTACACAGGTACCTGATGTCAGACATTTGCAGGAGCTGAAGGAGGCATTTGAGCAGAGTTCTGTGCTGCGTTTCACTTACGAGATGGAAAAGGATGGGAAGCTGCCCTTTCTAGATGTAACAGTCATGGAAAAGGGCGGAGGTTTCCACACTGCAGTCTACACTAAGGAAACAAACATAGGAATGTGCCTAAATGCCAACAGCGACTGCCCAGACAGGTACAAGAGGAGTGTTGTTAACGCAAATGTCGACCGTGCTCTCAGCCACAGCTCAGAATGGAAGCAAGTCGACGAAGAACTCTGTAGGGTAAGGCAGGTCCTAGTCAATAACGGCTTCTCCAATGGTATCGTCGAAGACATCATAAGAAGGAAAGTGAAAAGCCATGCATCCTCTGAAGAGACAACTAACACAACACCTATATCCCCTATTAGACTATTTTACAGGAACTTCTTTTCCACAGCTCATAAAACGGAGGAAAGGGTCCTGAAAGATATTGTTAATAGAAACGTTATCCCTACAGACAAAAATCAGAGGATACAACTGACGATTTACTATAAAACCAGAAAAACGGCCAGCCTACTCATGAGAAACTCTCCAGACACAAAACAGAACGCTTTAAAAGAGACTAACGTCGTCTATGCCTTCAAATGCCCACTTGGGGACTGTAAGCTCCAAAAAACCCAGTATATAGGCAAGACAACAACATCTCTTTCTAGGCGTTTAACGATGCATAAGCAACAGGGCTCCATTAAGGAACATATAATCTCTTCCCACAACCAAACCATCGCCAGAGAAATCCTAGTAAACAACACAGAAATCATCGATAGATACAGCGATAGCAGACGGCTTGACGTTTGCGAGGCACTACACATCAAGAAGTCAACACCAGCAATCAACAGCCAATTATTGCACAACTATATTCTACCCACCTCAAGACTCCGCTCCAATATAGAAGCATCAAGAAATATGGACCAATAGGCTTTCTACAAACACTTCTATTCAATATCCATTGTTTCGTGTTCTGTCTTGTGTTGATGAAATATTAATACCCTATTAATACCACATTTTGTTCTGTCTTGTGTTAATGCCACATCACCCCTTCCACCTCACTCTAATGTAGATATAAAATCGGAGATACGGAAGTTCTATTCAGTTGTGTATTTGTGAACTGAAGTCTTTGAAAATGTAATAAGTTTTACGAAACGCGCCCGTGTCGCGTCAGACTAGAAATAAAAATGAATTTTGGAGAATTGATTTTTGATTTACCTCCAACAGTGAAGCGTAATATACGAAAGATTGAGAAAATTCGTGTTAGAATTATCAATCTTACTTTTTCGGTCATATTTAATAATATATATATATATATATATATATATATATATATATATATATATATATATATATATATATATATATATATATATATATATATATATATATATATATATATATATATATATATATATATATATATATGCAATTGACGATCACAAAACACTGATCATTTTATGCGGAAAATCCACAGAGAAATATGAAATGAGGTGAACGTTTCGGCTTTGTTAAAGCCTTTGTCAACACCAGACTGACTAAGGAGAAGGGAGAAGGTGGAGGATATATAGGCCGACACCTGACCAACCCATCCCTTGGGTTGGTCAGGTGTAATTAACCAAAAACAGGTATAGCTTAGCTTAGAATGGTCAAAGAGGATTAAGCGGTCAGAGAATAAGGATGAGAGATTAAAGAAAAGCCTCATGAACACACAATATATGAATATACAATTATAATCAGACATTGTAAGCCTCTCTATCAGAGTTGTTTCTTAAACTGTTGTGCAATATTATAACTTAAAAATGGATCAAGTTTGTACATTCCAGTACTAACATTAAGAAGATTTGGACACTGACTGATTAGAGCAGACTCAATCAAATTCCGTTCCACGAAATCCCCACAATTGGTAATGCTTTTTGCCCCATTCCAGTTAATATTGTGATCGCATAAACTCGTATGTAGATACAATGCATTAGACGTTTGGGCAGTTCTAATACTATAAGCATGTTGTGACAACCGCAATTGTAAGGACTTTCCTGTTTGTCCAAGGTACACAGAATCACAATCATTGCAGGGAATCGAATACACACAACCTGCTGTATCAGGGGAGTTTTTTATTAAATTGGATTTGATCGTACTATTAGTGAACACCAAATTTATATTAAGTTTCTTAAAAATCAGATACAATTTTTCAAGTCCACTCGCATAAGGTACCACCAATGAGTTAATATTTTTTTATTTCGCCTTAGGGACGTGATTATAAAACGTACGCTTGGCTTGTACAAACGAGAAATCCAAAAACCTCTTAGGATATTGTAAACTCTTCCCAATTTCATATATTTTAGCAATCTCTTCATCAAAAAACTCAGGGCTGCAAATCCTCAAAGCTCGTAGAAACATTCCTGAAAATACTGCCTGTTTAACTTTACTATGATGATTCGAATAAAAATGAAAATACGACCCCACGTTGGTAGGTTTCATATACACATTAAATTTGAACTTTCTAGTGACTCTATGAATCATAATGTCCAAAAACGGAAGAGTACCATTCTCCTCAGTCTCACAAGTGAATTTTATTGAAGGTACCAAAGAATTGAGTTCATTAAGAAAAACTATCTGGTCTTTGTTGCACGGCCAAAAGCACAAAATATCATCAACATACCTAAACCAAACTACATTAGCCGGGATAATCCTGGATAAGATTTTTGTTTCAAAGAATTCCATATACAAATTGCTTAAAACTGGGGACAGGGGATTGCCCATCGCCATACCAAATGTTTGTTTGAAAAATTTTCCATTAAAACTAAAATAATTGTCTTTTATACACAATTTAATAAGTTCCAATACTTTATTGGTCTGCAAGCTCAAATTATATTTAGGCAGTTCCTCACGTAGAAATTCTAACAGATCATCAACAGGAACTTTAGTGAATAAAGAGGTCACATCGAAACTTATAAGTTTAAAATCAAAATATAAATTCAGTGTGGATAGCTTATTAACTAAGTCCACATTGTTTGTCAAGTGTGAGTTGGAAATAGTACCAACTATAGGGGATAAAACTTGACTAACCACTTAGAGAGTTTATAAGCCGCCGAACCAATTGAACTAATAATCGGCCTTGCCGGATTATATGGCTTATGAGTTTTTATAAGACCATACATGTAAGGAAGAGAGGGGGATCGACTTGTTAGCCTAGATATCAACTCTTTATCGCCTTTACACACAGTTTTAAGAGTTTTGTTAAAATGTGCAATCACTTTTTCAGTAGTGATTGCAAAGTTTTAAGCAATTTGTATATGGAATTCTTTGAAACAAAAATCTTATCCAGGATTATCATAGTAAAGTTAAACAGGCAGTATTTTCAGGAATGTTTCTACGAGCTTTGAGGATTTGCAGCCCTGAGTTTTTTGATGAAGAGATTGCTAAAATATATGAAATTGGGAAGAGTTTACAATATCCTAAGAGGTTTTTGGATTTCTCGTTTGTACAAGCCAAGCGTACGTTTTATAATCACGTCCCTAAGGCGAAATAAAAAAAAATTATTAACTCATTGGTGGTACCTTATGCGAGTGGACTTGAAAAATTGTATCTGATTTTTAAGAAACTTAATATAAATTTGGTGTTCACTAATAGTACGATCAAATCCAATTTAATAAAAAACTCCCCTGATACAGCAGGTTGTGTGTATTCGATTCCCTGCAATGATTGTGATTCTGTGTACCTTGGACAAACAGGAAAGTCCTTACAATTGCGGTTGTCACAACATGCTTATAGTATTAGAACTGCCCAAACGTCTAATGCATTGTATCTACATACGAGTTTATGCGATCACAATATTAACTGGAATGGGGCAAAAAGCATTACCAATTGTGGGGATTTCGTGGAACGGAATTTGATTGAGTCTGCTCTAATCAGTCAGTGTCCAAATCTTCTTAATGTTAGTACTGGAATATACAAACTTGATCCATTTTTAAGTTATAATATTGCACAACAGTTTAAGAAACAACTCTGATAGAGAGGCTTACAATGTCTGATTATAATTGTATATTCATATATTATGTGTTCATGAGGCTTTTCTTTAATCTTTCATCCTTATTCTCTGACCGCTTAATCCTCTTTGACCATTCTAAGCTAAGCTATACCTGTTTTTGGTTAATTACAAATTAATTACAAATTTGGTTAATTACATTAATTAATTAATGACCAACCCTAGGGATGGGTTGGTCAGGTGTCGGCCTATATATCCTCCCCCATCTCCCTTCTCCTTAGTCAGTCTGGTGTTGACAAAGGCTTTAACAAAGCCGAAACGTTCACCTCATTTCATATTTCTCTGTGGATTTTCCGCATATATATATATATATATATATATATATATATATATATATATATATATATATATATATATATATATATATATATATATATATATATATATACATATATATAGCCAGAATGCACTTCTCAGCCTACTATGCAAGGCCCGATTTGCCTAATAAGCCAAGTTTTCCTGAATTAATATATTTTCTCTAATTGTTTTCTTATGAAATGATAAAGCTACCCATTTCATTATGTATGAGGTCAATTTTTTTTTATTGGAGTTAAAATTAACTTAGATATATGACCGAACCTAACCAACCCTACCTAACCTAACCTAACCTATCTTTATAGTTTAGGTTAGGTTAGGTAGCCGAAAAAGTTAGGTTAGGTTAGGTTAGGTAGGTTAGGTAGTCGAAAAACAATTAATTCATGAAAACTTGGGTTATTAGGCAAATCGGGCCTTGCATAGTTGGCTGAGAAGTGCGTTCTGGCTACTAGGTACGACATATATATATATGTCGTATATATGTACGACATATATACATATACGTACGACATATATATATATATGTCGTACCTAGTAGCCAGAACGCACTTCTCAGCCTATTATGCAAGGCCCGATTTGCCTAATAAGCCAAGTTTTCATGAATTAATTGTTTTTCGACTATCTAACCTACCTAACCTGACCTGACCTAACTTTTTCTGCTACCTAACTTAACCTAACCTATAAATATAGGTTAGGTTAGGTTAGGTAGGGTAGGTTAGGTTCGGTCATATATCTACGTTAAATTTAACTCCAATAAAAAAAAAAATGACCTCATACATAATGAAATGGGTAGATTTATCATTTCATAAGAAAAAAAAATAGAGAAAATATATTAATTCAGGAAAACTTGGCTTATTAGGCAAATCGGGCCTTGCATAGTAGGCTGGGAAGTGCGTTCTGGCTACTAGGTACGACATATATATATATATATATATATATATATATATATATATATATATATATATATATATATATATATATATATATATACTAGCTATACCACGCCACGCATTGCTGTTGCTCAGCAACGCATGCTCATTGCTGAGCCACAACAACCTTCCCCTGTTTTCCAGTCCTCCCAACCATTTTCCCCTCCCCCGTCCCCTAGTCCTCCCAACTATTCCTGACTTTCCTATACCATCGTCCTCCCAGCCATTCCCCTCTCCCCCGTCCCTTCGTCCACCCCCACCATTTCACCGCTCCTCAGTACCCTTGTCCTCCCCATCATCCTCCACTCTACCGTTCCTTCATCCTCCTAACCATTCGCCACTCCACCGTCCTCTCGTCTCCACCTTCCCTAACCCCCTTGTCTCCTCGCTTTCCCCACCATTACCTCCCTCCCAGTGTCCCGTCTTATTCAGCTCTGTTGAATCTAAGTTGAAATCCTAATGGGTTTGTAACTGTGCACTGTGTTAGATAAGGTGCCAGTGGTCTGTCGGGCATTTCTCCACAGTGCTGACATTTCCTCTCATCTTCCGGAACCTGTAAGCCTATTTCCCATGCACATGGGTATCCAAGACTGATGCGATGTAAGAGTACTTTTGTTGCTCTACTGTTCCCTTTCATCAAACTAAGTGGTTCGTAGTTGGTTGAATTCTTGTACCAACCCGCAGATCCTGATGTTGCAACTGGTGTGTTGTGGTCACTGTACATCTTTTGCATTGCTCTGTTTCTTATTACTTTCATAATGACTTAGCACCAAGTTGATAAGTACCCGTCGGCCTTGTCGTTTGAGTGTTTGCATTAATGATATGACATTTGTGATCAGATGTATGTTATCACATATGTGTTCTTGTCGCAATCGCAATATTTCGATGGCAGTTCTCGAATCTGTATGTATGATAACATGTTGTCGGTGTTCAGCAAGAGCATGTTCCAAAGCCTTTTGAATGGCTAGCATCTCTGTTTGTAAAGTCGAACACCCGTTTGAGAGCCTCCAACTATTTACAGAGTTTCCTGCTTTAACTGCAGCTCCGGTTTCTTGTCCCTGCTGGTCTACTGATCCATCTGTGAAGTAAGTGAAGCTGTCAGATGCCATGTTTGCTCCTATATGCATCTGTGCAATGTTACGTAGCAGATGAGGATTTGTCTGGTTCTTTTTTCCTTCAATAACCATAATATTAAAGTCTGCTGGCAGAGATTCCCAAGGGGCTTGCATAACAAAGTCTGCATGTATTTCGTCGACACCCTTCTCAGTGACTGTGTTTGTTATATCGAATGTATTGATGGTGTTTATCACACAATGGGTTCACCTGTTGCTAATGGAGGCTCTTCTGCCCAGAGTTAGTGCTCCAGTGATTATATCTTTAAGTGAACTGATTGTAAGTCTAGTCAATATCTTGGTCAGCATGCACGCAGCAATCCCTTTTACCCTTATTTCAATCGACGTTAGCTTGGTTTCTAGCCTTAGGTTCAGTATTTTAGTTCATCTGGGAGCTCCTGTTATGATTCGCAATGCATCGTTTTGAAGAACCTCAACGTTTGTCCACTGACCAGGAGAAAGAGTGAGTAAGGCAGGAGCTGCATAATCAACAAGGGAACGAACGGCGTGTATGTAAAACATTCTTAACACTTTGTGTCCCGCTCCTAGACGGTGCCCTGTGATTGCTCTCATTATATTTAGTCGTGATTTTCTTTCTCCTTTAGATATTGAATTTGCTTGTTGAATGTCATTTTAAAATCAATCCAAACTCCGAGATATTGATATTGTGTAACCCACTGAAGGTTAATGTCTTGAACGCGTAGGTGCCTGTCTGGAGTGTTGCCACCTAGTCTCATTGCCTTAGACTTCTGTGCAGATATTTTTAGCCCTAAAACGCTGCATTCAGATGTTACTTTATCTAATGCACCTTGTGCTTTATTTAGAAGTGAAGGACCTGTAATGACTAATGCTATATCATCAGCATAGCTTAGCAATTTAACCCCTTCTATAAATGTCATGGTAACAAGGTTTTCCATAAGGATGTAAAAAAGACTAGAACTGAGGACTCCTCCTTGTGGAGTCCCATTCTCATACAAGTGGTAGTCCGACACTTGTCTTTGCAACTTTACTCTGGCATACCTGTGACATAGGTAATCTTGAGTCCATGCTAGCATAATTTCCTTTAAACTTTTTTTTAACTAAGGTGTATAAAATTGCTAGCGGGCTTGCAAATTCGAATGCATTTTCTAGATCAAGGAAGATCACTATAGCTGGACCTGAGTTAACTGTTCCTAGTAATGTTGCTATGCAGTTTGCAGTACCTATTCCTCTAGTGAAGCCAAATATGTGTTTATGAAGGTCTCCAGTCTTCCACTGCAGCCTATTTAAGACCATCTATTCTGCAGTTTTACTAATGCATGATGTTAATGAAATGGGTCTGTAATTGCCAGGTTCTTTCGGCTTAGGAATCGGTATGACGTATTCACCTAGTTATGTTTGCGGGGGTTGAGCTTTGCTCTTTCGGCCCGCCTCTCAACTGTCAATCAACTGTTTACTAACTACTTTTTTTTTCTCCACACAACACACACACACACACCAGGAAGCAGCCCGTGACAGCCGACTAACTCCCAGGTACCTATTTACTGCTAGGAAACAGGGGCATTCAGGGTCAAAGAAACTTTGCCCATTTGTTTCTGCATGGTGCGGGAATCGAACCCGCGCCACAAAATTACGAGTCCTTCGCGCTATCCACCAGGCTACAAGGCCCGTGTCTGTTTTCTTCCAAGAGGTCGGTAGTTTGCTTTGCTGCCAAGATGCATTGATGACGTCCAATATTCCTTGTTCTCCAGCAGGACCTGCATGTGCGACCATTGAGTATGTAATGTTATCAGCACCTGGTGCAGTGTCCTTACCACCTTTTTTGGCCCTGATTAGTTCTTGTGTGGTGAAGGGACAGTCACATTCGCCATTGATAGGTATGCTCTCATGAATGACTGTCAACCTCTCTTGTTTTAATTATTCTTGCTGCCTTCGGACCATTGCAGGAAGGTGATATGTAGCTGTTCTTTCTGAAAATTGGAGAGCAGCAAGCCTCTCAGCCTCCTGCAATGGTTGACTATGTGTCTGTGGTCGGGCTGGTCGACCTGATTTAGTTTTAATCTGACCCCATATCTGGCCAGGACTACCATGTTCATTTAGAGTTTGACACCACTCAAACCATCTTGCATCCTTTACTTCTCTAGAAACTCGTCCTGCTTCAGATATCACCGCTCGTAGCAGAGTTCTTCCTTCTGGTGTGGGGTTTCTCTTTAGATGTTTTCTGAAGATGTTGACTCTGTGGTTCTGTTCTTTAACTTCATTACTATAGAACCAATAGTTCTTTCGTTTTGGTTTTCCTGTGATAATGATTGGAATAGCTTTGTTTGCAGCAGCTGCAATGGCTTCCTGCAGATTGGTCTCGTGTATGTTCAAATCCCCAGGTGGCGTGTATGTTGCTTACCATTTTTCAAGTTCTTCTTCGTATATATTCCAATTGGCCTTTCTTAAATTCCACCGAGGTTGTGCTGCTGGAGTAGGAGGACGTTCTGTTTAATGTTGTGCCAGTAGCATAGTGGTCACTGGTGATCACCGGGTCTACTTCCCACTTCCCCTGATGCTTGAGTGCTGTTGAGATTAATGTAAGATCAAGGGAACCTCCTAGAATGTAAGTGGGTTCCCCAGTGTTGAGAAGTGTAATTTCAGGTACTTCTCGCAGAGCTGCAGCTAAATGGCGCCCATCAGCATTGGCTGGCCCAGTCGCACCTAACTCTTGATGATGAGCATTAAAATCTCCAGCAATAATTACATTTTCCTGCGTGGCCAAGGTAAGCACTGCCTCTGCTTCTAGTTTACGTCTAGGGGGCTTGTAAATGTTGTATATGAGGATCTCAATATTAGCCATATTCATTGTCCTCTACTCCATCCCCACACGAAACTGGGACTATTTTCTTGCTGGGTATGGTGTTCCTGACTAGGGTCATTAACCCTCTTTGTCTCCCCTGCTCATACGGTATAAGATAGTGCTGATATCCAGCTAATCTGAAGGCTTTCTTGGCTGGGAAAAGAGTTTCTTCCAAAACGATTATATCTGCTTTCGTGCTGATTGCAGCCTCCTGAAGTGTGTGGTATTTATTTCCAAGACCTTGTATGTTCCACTGCAGCATTCGTAATGGCCAGACGACGGGTTCGGTTGGTGTTGCTTGTTCTAGTAGAACTCCTCTTCGGAATCGACCTCTATATTCTCCACCTCGCAAGTCGTGTCGCTACAAATCGGACTGCATTGATTTCTCGTGGTCATCCCCGGCATTGTTGGAATCTGTGCATAACTGTGGTCCATCACTTTGTTGTTGGTATTGCTGCAAGTCGGACTGCTTTGATTGCTTGTGGCTGTTTCTTGTGTTGTTGGAACCTGTGCATCTCTGCTGTTCAATAGGTCTTTGTTGGTGTTGTTGCATATCAGACTGCATTGGCTGTTGTTGTCTGTCTCTTGTGTTGTAAGATTCTGTTGATCTTGGGTGGTCACTGCTTCTTGCAGTTGCTCTTGTGAATGTTGATGTTCTGGTGTCTTGACTACCTGACTGTTGTTGGTAGTCTGTATGTCCATGTTGCGTTGTTTGTCCTCTTGTGCTCCATCGTGTCTCAGACTGTCTATTTCTTGTGTAACTGTGGTCTGCTGCACGATCTTGTCCATTATCACACAAGTGATTTCTTGAGTCTGTTGCTGTGAGGCGTTCTGCGTCATCTGTAGGCAATTGATAATGGTCTCTGCCATGATCTTCACGATGTTTTTAAGCTGGACCTTAGTAAAACTGTACATCTGCTGTGTTGATTCCGAAACTAATTGTTTTTTGCTCTTTAGCATTTGCTGTATTTCTGCAGCACCTTTGTGTATTTTCTGATTTGAAATTAATAGATTCGGGAAATTTTGCTCTGTGAGAGTGTGTCTGTTGGGGCTGTGCACGAGTGTTCCAGATGTTGGTGTTGGTGTATATGGTGCTGGTCTGTGTGTTTATCCTGGCCTGAGCTGTCTGCACTTTTTCTTTCCGTGCAGAGCAGGTGGTGTTCCAGGCATGATGTTTGCCTCCACAATTCGGACATTTGGCTGTTGTGGTCTGGTTTGCCTTGTGCTTGGCAATACAGTCTTTGGTTGGATGCCTCTGGCTGCACACTCCGCACCTCTCCTGTCCGGTGCAGCGTGTTTGATGGTGGCCGTATTTCTGACACCTGAAGCAGCGCAGGGGTTCTGGGACGTATGGTCTCTGTCGGTATGTTCCCCAATTTCAAAGACTGAATGTTTCTGGCACATGTCCCATGACGGTCACCAGAACCTGACGCGTCGTTGCCTTGTCTACTTTTGTGCGGCATCGTTCCGCATTCAGGATTTGCTTGTGTTCTAGTACTGGATCCAGGGGAAAGTCGACTGGGTATCCCAAAAGCATGACTCGTGTGCGTCTTTCTGAAGGGTCCAGCTTTTCCAAGCATACAGGTTTCCCTTGCGGGACTCTTATTTTTTCCAAGTAATTTGCAGTCTGTTGGTCTTGTGGTGTCATTATTATTTGTCCTTTCAGGTTGACTGTAATGGAAAGTTTGAGCTCTGGTTGTTCTTTTTCCATTGCCATTACTACTCCATGTGCTGTAGGAAAGTGGTCTGTCTGCATTGTCTTGAATTTTGGAAGATGCGCAGAGTCTGGCGATGTCTGGTGTGGGACTGGTGCTGTCCTCTCCTATCTCATACTGTTGTCCTGTGGCTGGGCTGTGGAGAGAGGTACATTGTCTGACACTGTCTGGTGTGTGACTTGTGCTGTCCTCTCCTGTCTCATACTATCGTCTTGTGGCTGGGTTATCTTGAGGTTACCTTGAGATGATTTCGGGGCTTTTTAGTGTCCCCGCGGCCCGGTCCTCGACCAGACCTCCACCCCCAGGAAGCAGCCCGTGACAGCTGACTAACACCCAGGTACCTATTTTACTGCTAGGTAACAGGGGCATAGGTTGAAAGAAACTCTGCCCATTGTTTCTCGCCGGCGCCTGGGATCGAACCCAGGACCACAGGATCACAAGTCCAGCATGCTGTCCGCTCGGCCGACCGGCTCCGGAGCGGACTGGGTTGTGGACAGAGAAGCATTGTCTGGCACTGGCTGGTGTGAGACTGATGCTGTCCTCTCTATGTCAATTACATCTGCTGTCTTGCTGGTAGAAGCAAGTGGTGAAGCCTCGATAACAGTTTTCTTCAGGGCCTGCTGCATATCAGTCCACCGTCCCTCCTCATCTGAAAGTTGCCTCCATTTCCTTTCTCGTAGCCTTCCCCATGACTCTTTCCACGTAGTGAGGACCGAATCACTGCCATACCTAATGCCTGAGACACTCCTAGGCCTGGAGAAATTCATTCCCCTCCAACAAAGGTCGTAGAATGATTCCCTCAGGTGGAATCAGGGATACCTAACACCTATATGAGCTGTTTGGTCTACCTTTCCCGGTCAGGGTCAGTACACCTTCTAAGGTGCTCCCTTATTGCAATACCTGCAGGATATCGCCTCGCCCTTCAGGGTAGGACTCTAAGTGACCTGGTCAGTGATATGGTCCTCAAAAAAAAAAAAAGTGCGGTACGAGAGTTTGGGTCGCCTGCGTACTGGGTTGTGCAGAATACCAGTCAGCTGGACAGCAGGTAATCAACAACGTTGTTTCTCCGTCAATTGTAGACGAAATCGGAATTGTTTCCTTCAAAACAAGATACTGTCTGGGTCTTGGAGAAGTGATGTATTCTTCCTCACAAAACCGCGATGAATTGAGCTGATGGGTGCTCAGAATCGTGAGATTTTCCGGGAACAAATCCGCGTGCGGCCAGCTAGCTATGGCGCCGGCAGCGAGCTTCCGAGAGAGTTGTGATACTAGTCTCGCACGATAGACTTACTCTATCCCAAGACATCTACAAAAGCAAAACCTCTGCTACAAACAGCAGCACTTGAGTATCCGACTCAAGTATCTGTTTTAATTAATGCATCATTTAATATAGATTGGTGGCCGGTTATTAGCATGAGAAAACTCACAACCAAGTAAGCAGGCGATGAGTCACAATAACGTGGCTGAAGTATGTTGACCAGACCACACGCTAGAAGTTGAAGGGACGAAGACGTTTCGGTCCGTCCTGGACCATTCTCAAGTCGATTGTCCAGAATGAGAATGGTCCAGGACGGACCGAAACGTCTTCGTCCCTTCAACTTCTAGTGTGTGGTCTGGTCAACCAAGTACGTTTACTCAGCTCAATACACACACACATATTCCATGTCATACCTGTACTTCTATGTTTAGAGAACCATGATTAATTCCTTACATCCCAAACAGGTAATTGTGAGGAAGTTAGTGAATCAGGAAGCTGGCTCCCAACATAATTATACAAATTTGTTACCCTGCTGTACAACAAGTCTTGTAGGCCTCCAGACATCCGCCATTACGTGGCACTCTGAGGCACAGAGCCACACCCAATTCTGATGCTACAATTACACAGCCATAGCAGGCCCCACCAACAGTAGCAGCTAAGGCCCTTTTGTGTCTCATACTGTAGACATAGTATTAGTAGTTATCAATTTAATTTTCTGTAATAAGAGTAGATTAGACCACCATATGTGGTATGATTATAATTTATATATCAAAGACTAGGTAAACAATTTTCGGTTTATGAGGGATCCACCTCAAAGTGGTTTGAGCTACAAATTGTCCCCCCAATTGTGTGTGATAAGTTCTAACACCTGAATCAGAATATACAGTCCACTAACTAACTAACTAACTTACTAAGAACTAACTCAGAAGAAAAATAAACTAATAAAAATATTATAATATTAAAGTCAATTAAAAAATAAAGTAAATATGTAATAATTCATAAAAGAAAAGGAATAAAAACTGCTAGAATTTTCCCACAGCAGTTCCCGGCCACGCGTTGCTGTGGTTCAGCAACGCGTGTGTGTTGCTGAACCACAGCAACCTTCCGTGTCCCCCAGTCCTCCCTCACCATTCCCCCCCTCACTCGTCTCCTCGGCCTCCCAACCATTCCCCACTCCACCATCCCCTCTTTCTTCCCACCATGCCCCACTCCCCAGTCCCTCTGTCCTCCCCACTATTCTCCATTCCCCCAATCCCCTCGACCCCACCATCCCAAACTTCCCTGTTCCCTCGTCCTTCCCCACCATTAACCCATCCCTTGTCCCCTCGTCCTCCCCACCATCTCTCACTTCCGTCCCCTCAACATCCCCAGCATTCCCCACTCCCTCGTCCGATGCCTTCCCAAATGGTCTGATGTTCCCATCAGAAAATTAAGAACATAGAGGGATCCGATGTTCCCATCACTGAAACATACGAAAAACAGTTTAAAATGAAATGAAAAATGAACATATATAAAAATAAATTATACTCACGAAAGGAACGGTCTGGTAAACAACACAGCTCAATTCAACGCAATTCATACAAAATAATTAGATAAAAATGAAAATAAATAAAAAATCTATAAAATTCAATATATGATTACAATAAAAAACATTGAAATGGACCTGTAACATATCTAGAATAGCATGTGTGTTGCTTTTACATGCAACAGATGGCGCTGTTTTACAAGAAAGCATAGTTTTACCTGTCACAGGTGTGGCATCAATACTTATACTTACGAAATGAATGGTATGGTAAACAACACAGCTCAATTCCAGCACAATGTCACACAAAATAATTCAATAAAAAATAAAATAAATCGAAATCTATGAAAATAAAATTCATCAATGCAATCGGAAACATTGAAATGAAATTCGTGACATGTTTAGAATAGCGTGAATATTGCCATTATGTGCAACAGATGGCGCTGTTTTTCAAAAAAACATGTTTTTTCTTGTCACAGGGGTGGCATCTATATAGTAGGTATATAAAAAGACGCACCTATTCGAATGGAACGTTGTATCAGAAATTCATAGCAATCAGTGAAGAACTTTGGGAGATAGCAGTGTGTGTTGCTCTAACGTCCAACAGTTAGCACTGTTTATAAAAAAACATGTTTTTTCCGTCACAGGTGAGGCATGTATATAGTAAGAATATAAAAACATGCGCCTATTCAAATGCAACTTTGTGTCAAAATTTCAAAGCAATCGGTAAAGAGGTTTCGAAGATTTCTTTCACTTGAAAAACACATAAAAACTAATTTGTTAAAAATAGCATGTTTTTTCCGGCACTGACGTGATATCAATATAATATGTATATAAAAACCCGCTCTGATGAGAATGGAACATTGTGTGAAAACAATGTTGTACCTAATAGCCAGAACGCATTACTTGGCCTTCTATGCGAGGCCTGATTTGCATAATACGCCACGTTTTCCTGAACTAATTGTTTTTCGACTACCTAACCTACCTAACCTAACCTAACTTTTTCGGCTACCTTACCTAACCTAACTTATAAAGATAAGTTAGGTTAGGTTAGGTAGGGTTGGTTAGGTTCGGTCATATATCTACGTTAATTTTAACTTCAATAAAAAGCAATTGACCTCATACATAATGAAATGGGTAGCTTTATCATTTCATATGAAAAAAATAGAGAAAATATATTAATTCAGGAAAATTTGGCTTATTAGGCACATAGGGCCTTGCATAATAGACTGAGAAGTGCGTTCTGGCTAATAGGTACGACATATATATATATATATATATATATATATATATATATATATATATATATATATATATATATATGCAGAATAACCACATGTGAAAAATAGAAAATGCTTAACGCGTTTTCGGCTAATTCGCCTTCATCAGAGCAAAGTAGAATGAAGATAAGATTGCTGATCAGACCTTTATATCAGCCTGGGCAGATCACCTGACCACCAAAAATAAGTGGAGGAAAGGAATTATAAGAAAGAAGGATACTGCAGAAGGCCTATTGGCCCATACGAGGCAGCTCCTATTAATATCTCCAAGTGACATACGTGTTAAATGATTGCTATATTGTTTTGACGTGCTATATTGAGGCTTAAATAGGGATCCAACTTGTACATACCGGGGCTCACATTAAGGCTGTTTTTACAATGTTTGATCAGAGCAGACTCGATCACGTTTCGTTCAACAAAATCCTTACTTTTAACAATACATTTTGCCCCTGTGAAGTCGATAGAATGATTACATAAACTGGAATGTAAATACAATGCACTGGATTGCTGGGCTGCACGAATAGCATATGAATGCTGTTTTAAACGCGAGGAAAGAGATTTACCTGTCTGGCCGATGTAAACACATGCACACTCATTACAAGGGATGGAATACACACAACCTGCTACAGACGAGGGCGAGTTTTTAATTAACATGGACTTAACTGTATTATCATTTTTGAACACTAGATTAATATTAAGGTTCTTCAGGGCTGGGGCAAGATTTACTAGACCCTCAGAATATGGTAATACCAACGAATTTTTCAGTTCTGGTTTAGACTTAGTAGTCTGTTTGTAGAAAGTCCTTTTTGCTTGACCAAACGCAAGATCCAAGATCGATTTTGGGTATTTTAACTTCTTCCCAATTTTAAATATATTTGCTATTTCTTCGTCGAAAAATTCCGGACTGCAAACTCTCAGGGCTCTGAGAAACATACCAGAAAAAACTGCCCGCTTGACCTGAACATGATGATTTGAATAGAAATGTACATACGAGCACACATTGGTAGGTTTCCTATACACATTGAATTTGAAACTCCTACCAATTCTATGAATCATGATGTCTAAAAAAGGCAGAACACCATTCACTTCGTTCTCAATTGTGAATTTAATTGACGGAACCAGCGAATTAATTTGATTGAGAAAATCAGTTTCGTCATGATTAACCGGCCACAGGCACAAAATATCGTCAACGTACCTGTACCAAAGCAAATTTGAGGGTAAAATCCTGGGAAGGATATTTGTTTCGAAACATTCCATGTACAGATTGCTCAAAACAGGGGAGAGGGGATTACCCATCGCCATGCCAAATGTTTGTTTATAAAATGAATCATTAAAGCTGAAATAATTATCTTTAATGCACAATTTTACAAGTTCAATAATGGTGTTAGTAGGCAAAGTTAAATTATACCTTGGGAGTAGATCCCGTAAAAATGACAACAGATCATCAACAGGAACCCTAGTAAACAGAGCCGTCACATCAAAACTAACAAGTTTAAAATCATAATTTAATTTCAAACTAGACAACTTGTTAACCAAGTCCAAGTTGTTTGTTATGTGTGAGTTGGAAATGGAGCCTACTACTGGAGACAAGACTTGGACAAGCCATTTGGAAAGTCTATATGCCACAGATCCAACAGAACTAATAATAGGTCTTGCAGGATTATTCGGTTTGTGTGTTTTAATAAGCCCATATAGATATGGGAGAGAAGGGGAACGACTTAAAAACTTAGGAATCAACTCCTTATCGTTCTTGAGCACGGTTTTAAGAGTTTTGTTGAAATGAGCAATAACTCTTTCAATAGGGTCACTATTAACAGGTAAGTATGTGTCTCTGTCCTCCAATAACTGGTTCATTTTTTGGACGTAGTCTTCTTTGTCCATGATGACAACAGCATTGGACTTATCAGCTTTAGTGATATGTAGAGAGTTATCTTTTTTGAGGGTTTTGATCGCTCGCATAAACCTCTCTGGACAATTAGGCACAGTACCCTTAAGTAAAGAACCGTACACCATTCCCTTGGAAATATTGATATCATCAGCTGAAATCTCACTAGATTTCTCCAAATTGCAAAAACTTTTGGCAATATTTGCATAATTCACATCTCTATTTGATATGGAGAAACTCAGATGACTGCTCTTGGTTACGGTCTGAGTTTCTCCATATCAAATAGAGATGTGAATTATGCAAATATTGCCAAAAGTTTTTGCAATTTGGAGAAATCTAGTGAGATTTCAGCTGATGATATCAATATTTCCAAGGGAATGGTGTACGGTTCTTTAATTAAGGGTACTGTGCCTAATTGTCCAGAGAGGTTTATGCGAGCGATCAAAACCCTCAAAAAAGATAACTCTCTACATATCACTAAAGCTGATAAGTACAATGCTGTTGTCATCATGGACAAAGAAGACTACGTCCAAAAAATGAACCAGTTATTGGAGGACAGAGACACTTACTTACCTGTTAATAGTGACCCTATTGAAAGAGTTATTGCTCATTTCAACAAAACTCTTAAAACCGTGCTCAAGAACGATAAGGAGTTGATTCCTAAGTTTTTAAGTCGTTCCCCTTCTCTCCCATATCTATATGGGCTTATTAAAACACACAAACCGAATAATCCTGCAAGACCTATTATTAGTTCTGTTGGATCTGTGGCATATAGACTTTCCAAATGGCTTGTCCAAGTCTTGTCTCCAGTAGTAGGCTCCATTTCCAACTCACACATAACAAACAACTTGGACTTGGTTAACAAGTTGTCTAGTTTGAAATTAAATTATGATTTTAAACTTGTTAGTTTTGATGTGACGGCTCTGTTTACTAGGGTTCCTGTTGATGATCTGTTGTCATTTTTACGGGATCTACTCCCAAGGTATAATTTAACTTTGCCTACTAACACCATTATTGAACTTGTAAAATTGTGCATTAAAGATAATTATTTCAGCTTTAATGATTCATTTTATAAACAAACATTTGGCATGGCGATGGGTAATCCCCTCTCCCCTGTTTTGAGCAATCTGTACATGGAATGTTTCGAAACAAATTTCCTTCCCAGGATTTTACCCTCAAATTTGCTTTGGTACAGGTACGTTGACGATATTTTGTGCCTGTGGCCGGTTAATCATGACGAAACTGATTTTCTCAATCAAATTAATTCGCTGGTTCCGTCAATTAAATTCACAATTGAGAACGAAGTGAATGGTGTTCTGCCTTTTTTAGACATCATGATTCATAGAATTGGTAGGAGTTTCAAATTCAATGTGTATAGGAAACCTACCAATGTGTGCTCGTATGTACATTTCTATTCAAATCATCATGTTCAGGTCAAGCGGGCAGTTTTTTCTGGTATGTTTCTCAGAGCCCTGAGAGTTTGCAGTCCGGAATTTTTCGACGAAGAAATAGCAAATATATTTAAAATTGGGAAGAAGTTAAAATACCCAAAATCGATCTTGGATCTTGCGTTTGGTCAAGCAAAAAGGACTTTCTACAAACAGACTACTAAGTCTAAACCAGAACTGAAAAATTCGTTGGTATTACCATATTCTGAGGGTCTAGTAAATCTTGCCCCAGCCCTGAAGAACCTTAATATTAATCTAGTGTTCAAAAATGATAATACAGTTAAGTCCATGTTAATTAAAAACTCGCCCTCGTCTGTAGCAGGTTGTGTGTATTCCATCCCTTGTAATGAGTGTGCATGTGTTTACATCGGCCAGACAGGTAAATCTCTTTCCTCGCGTTTAAAACAGCATTCATATGCTATTCGTGCAGCCCAGCAATCCAGTGCATTGTATTTACATTCCAGTTTATGTAATCATTCTATCGACTTCACAGGGGCAAAATGTATTGTTAAAAGTAAGGATTTTGTTGAACGAAACGTGATCGAGTCTGCTCTGATCAAACATTGTAAAAACAGCCTTAATGTGAGCCCCGGTATGTACAAGTTGGATCCCTATTTAATCCTCAATATAGCACGTCAAAACAATATAGCAATCATTTAACACGTATGTCACTTGGAGATATTAATAGGAGCTGCCTCGTATGGGCCAATAGGCCTTCTGCAGTATCCTTCTTTCTTATAATTCCTTTCCTCCACTTATTTTTGGTGGTCAGGTGATCTGCCCAGGCTGATATAAAGGTCTGATCAGCAATCTTATCTTCATTCTACTTTGCTCTGATGAAGGCGAATTAGCCGAAAACGCGTTAAGCATTTTCTATTTTTCACATGTGGTTATTCTGCATACTTGGATCAGTGTTTTTGTGATCATTGCTGCATATATATATATATATATATATATATATATATATATATATATATATATATATATATATATATATATATATATATATATATATATATATATATATATATATAGATATATATATATATATATACATATATATATATATATATATATACATGTCTCATTGAATATGACAGCAAATTCCATATATAATATTTTCTGATTTAGGAATTCCATCCCCTCTAACTCATTCTCTTGCATCAGGGTTCAGCTGGAAGAGAAGTTCACCAGAAGTAATGATGTTTAAATGGTGAAGAAAAGAATTGAATAACAGAAGGGTGTATTACACTTATTATAAAATCACACAACGTTTCGAACCTTCATGGTACATTCTCAAGTGTATGGTGGCAAGGCTTGCTACTTCTACTGCTACTTCTACCTATTTACCCTTCTACCTTTCCTACTCACTTCCAACTCCCTCTCCTCTTCCTTCCCCTCTCTCCCACTTTCCCTTTCACATGACGACACTCCTTGCTCCTCCCACCTACTCCTCCCTCCTCTCTTTCTCACCCCAAATTCTCACTCATTACTTCATTAGTCATTTCTTTCCTTTCGTTTCTCTTAAACGTTCGTGGCAGTGAAATGTTCTAGAGTTCTCTAGAGTTGCTGGTAGCCGATCAGGTACAATGCCTTGTGGGTGTAGCACCTAAGAAATCTATTTCCTAGGTTACAAGGTGTTAAACTAGAGAGGATGCAGTGGGAACTCTGGGGGAACTCTAGAAAAGTATACTAAGGACGGGATAATGGACAGAAGAGAGCTATCCCGCCCCCGTTACACAAGCACCACCACTATACTCACCAAACCCACCTTCAAGCACCACCACTATACTCACCTAACCCACCTTCAAGCACCACCACTATACTCACCTAACCCACCTTCAACACCACCACTATACTCACCTAACCCACCTTCAACACCACCACTATACTCACCTAACCCACCTTCAAGCACCACCACCACTATACTCACCTAACCCACCTTCAAGCACCACCACTATACTCACCTAACCCACCTTCAACACCACCACTATACTCACCTAACCCACCTTCAACACCACCACTATACTCACCTAACCCACCTTCAACACCACCACTATACTCACCTAACCCACCTTCAAGCACCACCACCACTATACTCACCTAACCCACCTTCAAGCACCACCACTATACTCACCTAACCCACCTTCAACACCACCACTATACTCACCTAACCCACCTTCAACACCACCACTATACTCACCTAACCCACCTTCAACACCACCACTATACTCACCTAACCCACCTTCAAGCACCACCACCACTATACTCACCTAACCCACCTTCAAGCACCACCACCACTATACTCACCTAACCCACCTTCAAGCACCACCACTATACTCACCTAACCCACCTTCAAGCACCACCACTATACTCACCTAACCCACCTACAAGTACCACCACTATACTCACCTAACCCACCTTCAAGCACCTCCACTATACTCACCTAACCCACCTTCAAGCACCACCACTATACTCACCTAACCCACCTTCAAGCACCTCCACTATACTCACCTATCCCACCTTCAAGCACCACCACTATACTCACCTAACCCACCTTCAAGCACCACCACCACTATACTCACCTAACCCACCTTCAAAACCACCACTATACTCACCTAGCCCACCTTCAAGCACCACCACCACTATACTCACCTAACCCACCTTCAAGCACCACCACTATACTCACCTAACCCACCTTCAAGCACCACCACTATACTCACCTAACCCACCTTCAAGCACCACCACTATACTCACCTAACCCACCTTCAAGCACCACCAATATACTCACCTAACCCACCATCAACACCACCACTATATTCACCTAACCCACCTTCAAGCACCACCACTATACTCACCTAACCCACCTTCAAGCACCACCACTATACTCACCTAACCCACCTTCAAGCACCACCACCACTATACTCACCTAACCCACCTTCAAGCACCACCACCACTATACTCACCTAACCCACCTTCAAGCACCACCACTATACTCACCATAACCCACCTTCAAGCACCACCACTATATTCACCATAACCCACCTTTAACACCACCACTATACTCACCTAACCCACCTACAAGAACCACCACTATACTAACCTAACCCACCTTCAAGCACCACCACTATACTCACCTAACCCACCTTCAAACACCACCACCACTATACTCACCTAACCCACCTTCAACACCACCACTATACTCACCTAACCCACCTTCAAGCACCACCACTATACTCACCTAACTCACCTTCAACACCACCACTATACTCACCTAACCCACCTTCAAGCACCACCACTATACTCACCTAACCCACCTTCAAGCACCACCACTATACTCACCTAACCCACCTTCAACACCACCACTATACTCACCTAACCCACCTTCAACACCACCACTATACTCACCTAACCCACCTTCAAGCACCTCCACTATACTCACCATAACCCACCTTCAACACCACCAATATACTCACCTAACCCATCTTCAAGCACCACCACTATACTCACCTAACCCACCTTCAAGCACCACCACTATACTCACCTAACCCACCTTCAAGCACCACCACTATACTCACCTAACCCACCTTCAAGCACCTCCACTATACTCACCTAACCCACCTTCAAGCACCACCACTATATTCACCTAACCCACTTTCAAGCACCTCCACTATACTCACTTAACCCACCTTCAAGCACCACCACCACTATACTCACCTAACCCACCTTCAAGCACCTCCACTATACTCAACTTACCCACCTTCAAGCACCACCACTATACTCACCTAACCCACCTTCAAGCACCACCACTATACTCACCTAACCCACCTTCAAGCACCACCACTATACTCACCTAACTCACCTTCAACACCACCACTATACTCACCTAACCCACCTTCAAGCACCACCACTATACTCACCTAACCCACCTTCAAGCACCACCACTATACTCACCTAACCCACCTTCAACACCACCACTATACTCACCTAACCCACCTTCAACACCACCACTATACTCACCTAACCAACCTTCAAGCACCTCCACTATACTCACCATAACCCACCTTCAACACCACCAATATACTCACCTAACCCACCTTCAAGCACCACCACTATACTCACCTAACCCACCTACAAGTACCACCACTATACTCACCTAACCCACCTTCAAGCACCTCCACTATACTCACCTAACCCACCTTCAAGCACCACCACTATACTCACCTAACCCACCTTCAAGCACCTCCACTATACTCACCTATCCCACCTTCAAGCACCACCACTATACTCACCTAACCCACCTTCAAGCACCACCACCACTATACTCACCTAACCCACCTTCAAAACCACCACTATACTCACCTAACCCACCTTCAAGCACCACCACCACTATACTCACCTAACCCACCTTCAAGCACCACCACTATACTCACCTAACCCACCTTCAAGCACCACCACTATACTCACCTAACCCACCTTCAAGCACCACCACTATACTCACCTAACCCACCTTCAAGCACCACCAATATACTCACCTAACCCACCATTAACACCACCACTATATTCACCTAACCCACCTTCAAGCACCACCACTATACTCACCTAACCCACCTTCAAGCACCACCACTATACTCACCTAACCCACCTTCAAGCACCACCACCACTATACTCACCTAACCCACCTTCAAGCACCACCACCACTATACTCACCTAACCCACCTTCAAGCACCACCACTATACTCACCATAACCCACCTTCAAGCACCACCACTATATTCACCATAACCCACCTTTAACACCACCACTATACTCACCTAACCCACCTACAAGAACCACCACTATACTCACCTAACCCACCTTCAAGCACCACCACTATACTCACCTAACCCACCTTCAAACACCACCACCACTATACTCACCTAACCCACCTTCAACACCACCACTATACTCACCTAACCCACCTTCAAGCACCACCACTATACTCACCTAACTCACCTTCAACACCACCACTATACTCACCTAACCCACCTTCAAGCACCACCACTATACTCACCTAACCCACCTTCAAGCACCACCACTATACTCACCTAACCCACCTTCAACACCACCACTATACTCACCTAACCCACCTTCAACACCACCACTATACTCACCTAACCCACCTTCAAGCACCTCCACTATACTCACCATAACCCACCTTCAACACCACCAATATACTCACCTAACCCACCTTCAAGCACCACCACTATACTCACCTAACCCACCTTCAAGCACCACCACCATACTCACCTAACCCACCTTCAAGCACCACCACTATACTCACCTAACCCACCTTCAAGCACCTCCACTATACTCACCTAACCCACCTTCAAGCACCACCACTATATTCACCTAACCCACCTTCAAGCACCTCCACTATACTCACTTAACCCACCTTCAAGCACCACCACCACTATACTCACCTAACCCACCTTCAAGCACCTCCACTACACTCACCTAACCCACCTTCAAGCACCACCACCACTATACTCACCTAACCCACCTTCAAGCACCTCCACTATACTCAACTTACCCACCTTCAAGCACCACCACTATACTCACCTAACCCACCTTCAAGCACCACCACTATACTCACCTAACCCACCTTCAAGCACCACCACTATACTCACCTAACCCACCTTCAACACCACCACTATACTCACCTAACCCACCTTCAAGCACCTCCACTATACTCACCTAACCCACCTTCAAGCACCACCACTATACTCACCTAACCCACCTTCAAGCACCACCACTATACTCACCTAACCCACCTTCAAGCACCACCACTATACTCACCTAACTCACCTTCAACACCACCACTATACTCACCTAACCCACCTTCAAGCACCACCACTATACTCACCTAACCCACCTTCAAGCACCACCACTATACTCACCTAACCCACCTTCAACACCACCACTATACTCACCTAACCCACCTTCAACACCACCACTATACTCACCTAACCAACCTTCAAGCACCTCTACTATACTCACCATAACCCACCTTCAACACCACCAATATACTCACCTAACCCACCTTCAAGTACCACCACTATACGCACCTAACCCACCTTCAAGCACCACCACTATACTCACCTAACCCACCTTCAAGCACCACCACTATACTCACCTAACCCACCTTCAAGCACCTCCACTATACTCACCTAACCCACCTTCAAGCACCACCACTATATTCACCTAACCCACCTTCAAGCACCTCCACTATACTCACTTAACCCACCTTCAAGCACCACCACCACTATACTCACCTAACCCACCTTCAAGCACCTCCACTACACTCACCTAACCCACCTTCAAGCACCACCACCACTATACTCACCTAACCCACCTTCAAGCACCTCCACTATACTCAACTTACCCACCTTCAAGCACCACCACTATACTCACCTAACCCACCTTCAAGCACCACCACTATACTCACCTAACCCACCTTCAAGCACCACCACTATACTCACCTAACCCACCTTCAACACCACCACTATACTCACCTAACCCACCTTCAAGCACCTCCACTATACTCACCTAACCCACCTTCAAGCACCACCACTATACTCACCTAACCCACCTTCAAGCACCACCACTATACTCACCTAACCCACCTTCATGCACCACCACTATACTCACCTAACCCACCTTCAAGCACCACCACTATACTCACCTAACCCACCTTCAAGCACCACCACTATACTCACCTAACCCACCTTCAAGCACCACCACTATACTCACCTAACCCACCTTCAAGCACCACCACTATACTCACCTAACCCACCTTCAAGCACCACCACTATACTCACCTAACCCACCTTCAACACCACCACTATACTCACCTAACCCACCTTCAAGCACCACCACTATACTCACCTAACCCACCTTCAAGCACCACCACCACTATACTCACCTAACCCACCTTCAAGCACCACCTCTATACTCACCTAACCCACCTCCAACACCACCACTATACTCACCTAACCCACCTTCAAGCACCTCCACTATACTCACCTAACCCACCTTCAAGCACCTCCACTATACTCACCTAACCCACCTTCAAGCACCACCACTATACTCACCTAACCCACCTTCAAGCACCACCACTATACTCACCTAACCCACCTTCAACACCACCACTATACTCACCTAACCCACCTTCAACACCACCACTATTCTCACCTAACCCACCTTCAAGCACCACCACTATACTTACCTAACCCACCTTCAACACCACCACTATACTCACCTAACCCACCTTCAAGCACCTCCACTATACTCACCTAACCCACCTTCAAGCACCATAACTATACTCACCTAACCCACCTTCAACACCACCACTATACTCACCTAACCCACCTTCAACACCACCACTATACTCACCTAACCCACCTTCAACACCACCACTATACTCACCTAACCCACCTTCAAGCACCACTACTATACTCACCTAACCCACCTTCAAGCACCACCACCACTATACTCACCTAACCCACCTTCAAGCACCACCTCTATACTCACCTAACCCAACTTCAACACCACCACTATACTCACCTAACCCACCTTCAAGCACCTCCACTATACTCACCTAACCCACCTTCAAGCACCTCCACTATACTCACCTAACCCACCTTCAAGCACCACCACTATACTCACCTAACCCACCTTCAAGCACCACCACTATACTCACCTAACCCACCTGCAACACCACCACTATACTCACCTAACCCACCTTCAACACCACCACTATACTCACCTAACCCACCTTCAAGCACCACCACTATACTCACCTAACCCACCTTCAACACCACCACTATACTCACCTAACCCACCTTCAAGCACCTCCACTATACTCACCTAACCCACCTTCAAGCACCATAACTATACTCACCTAACCCACCTTCAACACCACCACTATACTCACCTAACCCACCTTCAACACCACCACTATACTCACCTAACCCACCTTCAACACCACCACTATACTCACCTAACCCACCTTCAACACCACCACTATACTCACCTAACCCACCTTCAACACCACCACTATACTCACCTAACCCACCTTCAACACCACCACTATACTCACCTAACCCACCTTCAACACCACCACTATACTCACCTAACCCACCTTCAACACCACCACTATACTCACCTAACCCACCTACAACACCACCACTATACTCACCTAACCCACCTTCAACCACCACCTCCACTATACTCACCTAACCCACCTTCAACACCACCACTATACTCACCTAACCCACCTTCAAGCACCACCACTATACTCACCTAACCCACCTTCAACACCACCACTATACTCACCTAACCCACCTTCAAGCACCTCCACTATACTCACCTAACCCACCTTCAAGCACCACCACTATACTCACCTAACCCACCTTCAAGCACCACCACTATACTCACCTAACCCACCTTCAAGCACCACCACTATACTCACCTAACCCACCTTCAAACACCACCACTATTCTCACCTAACCCACCTTCAAGCACCACCACTATACTCACCTAACCCACCTTCAAGCACCACCACTATACTCACCTAACCCACCTTCAAGCACCACCACTATACTCACCTAACCCACCTTCAAGCACCACCACTATACTCACCTAACCCACCTTCAACACCACCACTATACTCACCTAACCCACCTTCAAGCACCACCACTATACTCACCTAACCCACCTTCAAGCACCACCACCACTATACTCACCTAACCCACCTTCAAGCACCACCTCTATACTCACCTAACCAACCTTCAACACCACCACTATACTCACCTAACCCACCTTCAAGCACCTCCACTATACTCACCTAACCCACCTTCAAGCACCTCCACTATACTCATTTAACCCACCTTCAAGCACCACCACTATACTCACCTAACCCACCTTCAAGCACCACCACTATACTCACCTAACCCACCTTCAACACCACCACTATACTCACCTAACCCACCTTCAACACCACCACTATACTCACCTAACCCACCTTCAACACCACCACTATACTCACCTAACCCACCTTCAACACCACCACTATACTCACCTAACCCACCTTCAAGCACCTCCACTATACTCACCTAACCCACCTTCAAGCACCATAACTATACTCACCTAACCCACCTTCAACACCACCACTATACTCACCTAACCCACCTTCAACACCACCACTATACTCACCTAACCCACCTTCAACACCACCACTATACTCACCTAACCCACCTTCAACACCACCACTATACTCACCTAACCCACCTTCAACACCACCACTATACTCACCTAACCCACCTTCAACACCACCACTATACTCACCTAACCCACCTACAACACCACCACTATACTCACCTAACCCACCTTCAAGTACCACCTCCACTATACTCACCTAACCCACCTTCAACACCACCACTATACTCACCTAACCCACCTTCAACACCACCACTATACTCACATAACCCACCTACAACACCACCACTATACTCACCTAACCCACCTTCAACACTACCACTATGCTCACCTAACCCACCTTCAAGCACCACCACCACTATACTCACCTAACCCACCTTCAACACCACCACTATACTCCCCTAACCCACCTTCAAGCACCACCCCTATACTCACCTAACCCACCTTCAACACCACCAGTATACTCACCTAACCCACCTTCAACACTACCACTATACTCACCTAACCCACCTTCAAGCACCACCACCACTATACTCACCTAACCCACCTTCAACACCACCACTATACTCACCTAACCCACCTTCAAGCACCACCCCTATACTCACCTAACCCACCTTCAACACCACCAGTATACTCACCTAACCCACCTTCAACACCACCACTATACTCACCTAACCCACCTTCAAGCACCACCCCTATACTCACCTAACCCACCTTCAACACCACCAGTATACTCACCTAACCCACCTTCAACACTACCACTATACTCACCTAACCCACCTTCAAGCACCACCACCACTATACTCACCTAACCCACCTTCAACACCACCACTATACTCACCTAACCCACCTTCAAGCACCACCCCTATACTCACCTAACCCACCTTCAACACCACCAGTATACTCACCTAACCCACCTTCAACACCACCACTATACTCACCTAACCCACCTTCAAGCACCACCCCTATACTCACCTAACCCACCTTCAACACCACCAGTATACTCACCTAACCCACCTTCAACACTACCACTATACTCACCTAACCCACCTTCTAGCACCACCACCACTATACTCACCTAACCCACCTTCAACACCACCACTATACTCACCTAACCCACCTTCAAGCACCACCCCTATACTCACCTAACCCACCTTCAACACCACCAGTATACTCACCTAACCCACCTTCAACACCACCACTATACTCACCTAACCCACCTTCAACACCACCACTATACTCACCTAACCCACCTTCAAGCACCTCCACTATACTCACCTAACCCACTTTCAAGCACCATAACTATACTCACCTAACCCACCTTCAACACCACCACTATACTCACCTAACCCACCTTCAACACCACCACTATACTCACCTAACCCACCTTCAACACCACCACTATACTCACCTAACCCACCTTCAACACCACCACTATACTCACCTAACCCACCTTCAACACCACCACTATACTCACCTAACCCACCTTCAACACCACCACTATACTCACCTAACCCACCTTCAACACCACCACTATACTCACCTAACCCACCTTCAACACCACCACTATACTCACCTAACCCACCTACAACACCACCACTATACTCACCTAACCCACCTTCAAGCACCACCTCCACTATACTCACCTAACCCACCTTCAACATCACCACTATACTCACCTAACCCACCTTCAACACCACCACTTAACTCACATAACCCACCTACAACACCACCACTATACTCACCTAACCCACCTTCAAGCACCACCACCACTATACTCACCTAACCCACCTTCAACACTACCACTATGCTCACCTAACCCACCTTCAAGCACCACCACCACTATACTCACCTAACCCACCTTCAACACCACCACTATACTCACCTAACCCACCTTCAAGCACCACCCCTATACTCACCTAACCCACCTTCAACACCACCAGTATACTCACCTAACCCACCTTCAACACTACCACTATACTCACCTAACCCACCTTCAAGCACCACCACCACTATACTCACCTAACCCACCTTCAACACCACCACTATACTCACCTAACCCACCTTCAAGCACTACCCCTATACTCACCTAACCCACCTTCAACACCACCAGTATACTCACCTAACCCACCTTCAACACCACCACTATACTCACCTAACCCACCTTCAAGCACCACCCCTATACTCACCTAACCCACCTTCAACACCACCAGTATACTCACCTAACCCACCTTCAACACTACCACTATACTCACCTAACCCACATTCAAGCACCACCACCACTATACTCACCTAACCCACCTTCAACACCACCACTATACTCACCTAACCCACCTTCAAGCACCACCCCTATACTCACCTAACCCACCTTCAACACCACCAGTATACTCACCTAACCCACCTTCAACACAACCACTATACTCACCTAACCCACCTTCAAGCACCACCTCTATACTCACCTAACCCACCTTCAACACCACCAGTATACTCACCTAACCCACCTTCAACACTACCACTATACTCACCTAACCCACCTTCTAGCACCACCACCACTATACTCACCTAACCCACCTTCAACACCACCACTATACTCACCTAACCTACCTTCAAGCACCACCACTATACTCACCTAACCCACCTTCAACACCACCAGTATACTCACCTAACCCACCTTCAACACCACCACTATACTCACCTAACCCACCTTCAACACCACCACTATACTCACCTAACCCACCTTCAAGCACCTCCACTATACTCACCTAACCCACTTTCAAGCACCATAACTATACTCACCTAACCCACCTTCAACACCACCACTATACTCACCTAACCCACCTTCAACACCACCACTATACTCACCTAACCCACCTTCAACACCACCACTATACTCACCTAACCCACCTTCAACACCACCACTATACTCACCTAACCCACCTTCAACACCACCACTATACTCACCTAACCCACCTTCAACACCACCACTATACTCACCTAACCCACCTTCACCACCACCACTATACTCACCTAACCCACCTTCAACACCACCACTATACTCACCTAACCCACCTACAACACCACCACTATACTCACCTAACCCACCTTCAAGCACCACCTCCACTATACTCACCTAACCCACCTTCAACATCACCACTATACTCACCTAACCCACCTTCAACACCACCACTATACTCACATAACCCACCTACAACACCACCACTATACTCACCTAACCCACCTTCAAGCACCACCACCACTATACTCACCTAACCCACCTTCAACACTACCACTATGCTCACCTAACCCACCTTCAAGCACCACCACCACTATACTCACCTAACCCACCTTCAACACCACCACTATACTCACCTAACCCACCTTCAAGCACCACCCCTATACTCACCTAACCCACCTTCAACACCACCAGTATACTCACCTAACCCACCTTCAACACTACCACTATACTCACCTAACCCACCTTCAAGCACCACCACCACTATACTCACCTAACCCACCTTCAACACCACCACTATACTCACCTAACCCACCTTCAAGCACCACCCCTATACTCACCTAACCCACCTTCAACACCACCAGTATTCTCACCTAACCCACCTTCAACACTACCACTATACTCACCTAACCCACCTTCAACCACCACCACCACTATTCACCTAACCCACCTTCAACACCACCACTATACTCACCTAACCCACCTTCAAGCACCACCCCTATACTCACCTAACCCACCTTCAACACCACCAGTATACTCACCTAACCCACCTTCAACACCACCACTATACTCACCTAACCCACCTTCAACACCACCACTATACTCACCTAACCCAGCTTCAAGCACCACCTCTATACTCACCTAACCCACCTTCAACACCACCACTATACTCACCTAAACCACCTTCAACACCACCACTATACTCACCTAACCCACCTTCAACACCACCACTATACTCACCTAACCCACCTTCAGGCACCACCACTATACTCACCTAACTCACCTTCAACACCACCACTATACTCACCTAACCCACCTTCAGGCACCACCACTATACTCACCTAACCCACCTTCAACACCACCACTATACTCACCTAACCCACCTTCAAGCACCTCCACTATACTCACCTAACCCACCTTCAAGCACCTCCACTATACTCACCTAACCCACCTTCAAGCACCACCACTATACTCACCTAACCCACCTTCAAGCACCACCACTATACTCACCTAACCCACCTGCAACACCACCACAATACTCACCTAACCCACCTTCAACACCACCACTATACTCACCTAACCCACCTTCAAGCACCACCACTATACTCACCTAACCCACCTTCAACACCACCACTATACTCACCTAACCCACCTTCAACACCACCACTATACTCACCTAACCCACCTTCAAGCACCACCCCTATACTCACCTAACCCACCTTCAACACCACCAGTATACTCACCTAACCCACCTTCAACACCACCACTATACTCACCTAACCCACCTTCAAGCACCACCCCTATACTCACCTAACCCACCTTCAACACCACCAGTATACTCACCTAACCCACCTTCAACACTACCACTATACTCACCTAACCCACCTTCTAGCACCACCACCACTATACTCACCTAACCCACCTTCAACACCACCACTATACTCACCTAACCCACCTTCAAGCACCACCCCTATACTCACCTAACCCACCTTCAACACCACCAGTATACTCACCTAACCCACCTTCAACACCACCACTATACTCACCTAACCCACCTTCAACACCACCACTATACTCACCTAACCCACCTTCAAGCACCTCCACTATACTCACCTAACCCACTTTCAAGCACCATAACTATACTCACCTAACCCACCTTCAACACCACCACTATACTCACCTAACCCACCTTCAACACCACCACTATACTCACCTAACCCACCTTCAACACCACCACTATACTCACCTAACCCACCTTCAACACCACCACTATACTCACCTAACCCACCTTCAACACCACCACTATACTCACCTAACCCACCTTCAACACCACCACTATACTCACCTAACCCACCTTCAACACCACCACTATACTCACCTAACCCACCTTCAACACCACCACTATACTCACCTAACCCACCTACAACACCACCACTATACTCACCTAACCCACCTTCAAGCACCACCTCCACTATACTCACCTAACCCACCTTCAACATCACCACTATACTCACCTAACCCACCTTCAACACCACCACTTAACTCACATAACCCACCTACAACACCACCACTATACTCACCTAACCCACCTTCAAGCACCACCACCACTATACTCACCTAACCCACCTTCAACACTACCACTATGCTCACCTAACCCACCTTCAAGCACCACCACCACTATACTCACCTAACCCACCTTCAACACCACCACTATACTCACCTAACCCACCTTCAAGCACCACCCCTATACTCACCTAACCCACCTTCAACACCACCAGTATACTCACCTAACCCACCTTCAACACTACCACTATACTCACCTAACCCACCTTCAAGCACCACCACCACTATACTCACCTAACCCACCTTCAACACCACCACTATACTCACCTAACCCACCTTCAAGCACTACCCCTATACTCACCTAACCCACCTTCAACACCACCAGTATACTCACCTAACCCACCTTCAACACCACCACTATACTCACCTAACCCACCTTCAAGCACCACCCCTATACTCACCTAACCCACCTTCAACACCACCAGTATACTCACCTAACCCACCTTCAACACTACCACTATACTCACCTAACCCACATTCAAGCACCACCACCACTATACTCACCTAACCCACCTTCAACACCACCACTATACTCACCTAACCCACCTTCAAGCACCACCCCTATACTCACCTAACCCACCTTCAACACCACCAGTATACTCACCTAACCCACCTTCAACACAACCACTATACTCACCTAACCCACCTTCAAGCACCACCTCTATACTCACCTAACCCACCTTCAACACCACCAGTATACTCACCTAACCCACCTTCAACACTACCACTATACTCACCTAACCCACCTTCTAGCACCACCACCACTATACTCACCTAACCCACCTTCAACACCACCACTATACTCACCTAACCTACCTTCAAGCACCACCACTATACTCACCTAACCCACCTTCAACACCACCAGTATACTCACCTAACCCACCTTCAACACCACCACTATACTCACCTAACCCACCTTCAACACCACCACTATACTCACCTAACCCACCTTCAAGCACCTCCACTATACTCACCTAACCCACTTTCAAGCACCATAACTATACTCACCTAACCCACCTTCAACACCACCACTATACTCACCTAACCCACCTTCAACACCACCACTATACTCACCTAACCCACCTTCAACACCACCACTATACTCACCTAACCCACCTTCAACACCACCACTATACTCACCTAACCCACCTTCAACACCACCACTATACTCACCTAACCCACCTTCAACACCACCACTATACTCACCTAACCCACCTTCAACACCACCACTATACTCACCTAACCCACCTTCAACACCACCACTATACTCACCTAACCCACCTACAACACCACCACTATACTCACCTAACCCACCTTCAAGCACCACCTCCACTATACTCACCTAACCCACCTTCAACATCACCACTATACTCACCTAACCCACCTTCAACACCACCACTATACTCACATAACCCACCTACAACACCACCACTATACTCACCTAACCCACCTTCAAGCACCACCACCACTATACTCACCTAACCCACCTTCAACACTACCACTATGCTCACCTAACCCACCTTCAAGCACCACCACCACTATACTCACCTAACCCACCTTCAACACCACCACTATACTCACCTAACCCACCTTCAAGCACCACCCCTATACTCACCTAACCCACCTTCAACACCACCAGTATACTCACCTAACCCACCTTCAACACTACCACTATACTCACCTAACCCACCTTCAAGCACCACCACCACTATACTCACCTAACCCACCTTCAACACCACCACTATACTCACCTAACCCACCTTCAAGCACCACCCCTATACTCACCTAACCCACCTTCAACACCACCAGTATTCTCACCTAACCCACCTTCAACACTACCACTATACTCACCTAACCCACCTTCAACCACCACCACCACTATTCACCTAACCCACCTTCAACACCACCACTATACTCACCTAACCCACCTTCAAGCACCACCCCTATACTCACCTAACCCACCTTCAACACCACCAGTATACTCACCTAACCCACCTTCAACACCACCACTATACTCACCTAACCCACCTTCAACACCACCACTATACTCACCTAACCCAGCTTCAAGCACCACCTCTATACTCACCTAACCCACCTTCAACACCACCACTATACTCACCTAAACCACCTTCAACACCACCACTATACTCACCTAACCCACCTTCAACACCACCACTATACTCACCTAACCCACCTTCAGGCACCACCACTATACTCACCTAACTCACCTTCAACACCACCACTATACTCACCTAACCCACCTTCAGGCACCACCACTATACTCACCTAACCCACCTTCAACACCACCACTATACTCACCTAACCCACCTTCAAGCACCTCCACTATACTCACCTAACCCACCTTCAAGCACCTCCACTATACTCACCTAACCCACCTTCAAGCACCACCACTATACTCACCTAACCCACCTTCAAGCACCACCACTATACTCACCTAACCCACCTGCAACACCACCACTATACTCACCTAACCCACCTTCAACACCACCACTATACTCACCTAACCCACCTTCAAGCACCACCACTATACTCACCTAACCCACCTTCAACACCACCACTATACTCACCTAACCCACCTTCAAGCACCTCCACTATACTCACCTAACCCACCTTCAAGCACCATAACTATACTCACCTAACCCACCTTCAACACCACCACTATACTCACCTAACCCACCTTCAACACCACCACTATACTCACCTAACCCACCTTCAACACCACCACTATACTCACCTAACCCACCTTCAACACCACCACTATACTCACCTAACCCACCTTCAACACCACCACTATACTCACCTAACCCACCTTCAACACCACCACTATACTCACCTAACCCACCTTCAACACCACCACTATACTCACCTAACCCACCTTCAACACCACCACTATACTCACCTAACCCACCTACAACACCACCACTATACTCACCTAACCCACCTTCAACCACCACCTCCACTATACTCACCTAACCCACCTTCAACACCACCACTATACTCACCTAACCCACCTTCAAGCACCACCACTATACTCACCTAACCCACCTTCAACACCACCACTATACTCACCTAACCCACCTTCAAGCACCTCCACTATACTCACCTAACCCACCTTCAAGCACCACCACTATACTCACCTAACCCACCTTCAAGCACCACCACTATACTCACCTAACCCACCTTCAAGCACCACCACTATACTCACCTAACCCACCTTCAAACACCACCACTATTCTCACCTAACCCACCTTCAAGCACCACCACTATACTCACCTAACCCACCTTCAAGCACCACCACTATACTCACCTAACCCACCTTCAAGCACCACCACTATACTCACCTAACCCACCTTCAAGCACCACCACTATACTCACCTAACCCACCTTCAACACCACCACTATACTCACCTAACCCACCTTCAAGCACCACCACTATACTCACCTAACCCACCTTCAAGCACCACCACCACTATACTCACCTAACCCACCTTCAAGCACCACCTCTATACTCACCTAACCAACCTTCAACACCACCACTATACTCACCTAACCCACCTTCAAGCACCTCCACTATACTCACCTAACCCACCTTCAAGCACCTCCACTATACTCATTTAACCCACCTTCAAGCACCACCACTATACTCACCTAACCCACCTTCAAGCACCACCACTATACTCACCTAACCCACCTTCAACACCACCACTATACTCACCTAACCCACCTTCAACACCACCACTATACTCACCTAACCCACCTTCAACACCACCACTATACTCACCTAACCCACCTTCAACACCACCACTATACTCACCTAACCCACCTTCAAGCACCTCCACTATACTCACCTAACCCACCTTCAAGCACCACCCCTATACTCACCTAACCCACCTTCAACACCACCAGTATACTCACCTAACCCACCTTCAACACAACCACTATACTCACCTAACCCACCTTCAAGCACCACCTCTATACTCACCTAACCCACCTTCAACACCACCAGTATACTCACCTAACCCACCTTCAACACTACCACTATACTCACCTAACCCACCTTCTAGCACCACCACCACTATACTCACCTAACCCACCTTCAACACCACCACTATACTCACCTAACCTACCTTCAAGCACCACCACTATACTCACCTAACCCACCTTCAACACCACCAGTATACTCACCTAACCCACCTTCAACACCACCACTATACTCACCTAACCCACCTTCAACACCACCACTATACTCACCTAACCCACCTTCAAGCACCTCCACTATACTCACCTAACCCACTTTCAAGCACCATAACTATACTCACCTAACCCACCTTCAACACCACCACTATACTCACCTAACCCACCTTCAACACCACCACTATACTCACCTAACCCACCTTCAACACCACCACTATACTCACCTAACCCACCTTCAACACCACCACTATACTCACCTAACCCACCTTCAACACCACCACTATACTCACCTAACCCACCTTCAACACCACCACTATACTCACCTAACCCACCTTCAACACCACCACTATACTCACCTAACCCACCTTCAACACCACCACTATACTCACCTAACCCACCTACAACACCACCACTATACTCACCTAACCCACCTTCAAGCACCACCTCCACTATACTCACCTAACCCACCTTCAACATCACCACTATACTCACCTAACCCACCTTCAACACCACCACTATACTCACATAACCCACCTACAACACCACCACTATACTCACCTAACCCACCTTCAAGCACCACCACCACTATACTCACCTAACCCACCTTCAACACTACCACTATGCTCACCTAACCCACCTTCAAGCACCACCACCACTATACTCACCTAACCCACCTTCAACACCACCACTATACTCACCTAACCCACCTTCAAGCACCACCCCTATACTCACCTAACCCACCTTCAACACCACCAGTATACTCACCTAACCCACCTTCAACACTACCACTATACTCACCTAACCCACCTTCAAGCACCACCACCACTATACTCACCTAACCCACCTTCAACACCACCACTATACTCACCTAACCCACCTTCAAGCACCACCCCTATACTCACCTAACCCACCTTCAACACCACCAGTATTCTCACCTAACCCACCTTCAACACTACCACTATACTCACCTAACCCACCTTCAACCACCACCACCACTATTCACCTAACCCACCTTCAACACCACCACTATACTCACCTAACCCACCTTCAAGCACCACCCCTATACTCACCTAACCCACCTTCAACACCACCAGTATACTCACCTAACCCACCTTCAACACCACCACTATACTCACCTAACCCACCTTCAACACCACCACTATACTCACCTAACCCAGCTTCAAGCACCACCTCTATACTCACCTAACCCACCTTCAACACCACCACTATACTCACCTAAACCACCTTCAACACCACCACTATACTCACCTAACCCACCTTCAACACCACCACTATACTCACCTAACCCACCTTCAGGCACCACCACTATACTCACCTAACTCACCTTCAACACCACCACTATACTCACCTAACCCACCTTCAGGCACCACCACTATACTCACCTAACCCACCTTCAACACCACCACTATACTCACCTAACCCACCTTCAAGCACCTCCACTATACTCACCTAACCCACCTTCAAGCACCTCCACTATACTCACCTAACCCACCTTCAAGCACCACCACTATACTCACCTAACCCACCTTCAAGCACCACCACTATACTCACCTAACCCACCTGCAACACCACCACTATACTCACCTAACCCACCTTCAACACCACCACTATACTCACCTAACCCACCTTCAAGCACCACCACTATACTCACCTAACCCACCTTCAACACCACCACTATACTCACCTAACCCACCTTCAAGCACCTCCACTATACTCACCTAACCCACCTTCAAGCACCATAACTATACTCACCTAACCCACCTTCAACACCACCACTATACTCACCTAACCCACCTTCAACACCACCACTATACTCACCTAACCCACCTTCAACACCACCACTATACTCACCTAACCCACCTTCAACACCACCACTATACTCACCTAACCCACCTTCAACACCACCACTATACTCACCTAACCCACCTTCAACACCACCACTATACTCACCTAACCCACCTTCAACACCACCACTATACTCACCTAACCCACCTTCAACACCACCACTATACTCACCTAACCCACCTACAACACCACCACTATACTCACCTAACCCACCTTCAACCACCACCTCCACTATACTCACCTAACCCACCTTCAACACCACCACTATACTCACCTAACCCACCTTCAAGCACCACCACTATACTCACCTAACCCACCTTCAACACCACCACTATACTCACCTAACCCACCTTCAAGCACCTCCACTATACTCACCTAACCCACCTTCAAGCACCACCACTATACTCACCTAACCCACCTTCAAGCACCACCACTATACTCACCTAACCCACCTTCAAGCACCACCACTATACTCACCTAACCCACCTTCAAACACCACCACTATTCTCACCTAACCCACCTTCAAGCACCACCACTATACTCACCTAACCCACCTTCAAGCACCACCACTATACTCACCTAACCCACCTTCAAGCACCACCACTATACTCACCTAACCCACCTTCAAGCACCACCACTATACTCACCTAACCCACCTTCAACACCACCACTATACTCACCTAACCCACCTTCAAGCACCACCACTATACTCACCTAACCCACCTTCAAGCACCACCACCACTATACTCACCTAACCCACCTTCAAGCACCACCTCTATACTCACCTAACCAACCTTCAACACCACCACTATACTCACCTAACCCACCTTCAAGCACCTCCACTATACTCACCTAACCCACCTTCAAGCACCTCCACTATACTCATTTAACCCACCTTCAAGCACCACCACTATACTCACCTAACCCACCTTCAAGCACCACCACTATACTCACCTAACCCACCTTCAACACCACCACTATACTCACCTAACCCACCTTCAACACCACCACTATACTCACCTAACCCACCTTCAACACCACCACTATACTCACCTAACCCACCTTCAACACCACCACTATACTCACCTAACCCACCTTCAAGCACCTCCACTATACTCACCTAACCCACCTTCAAGCACCATAACTATACTCACCTAACCCACCTTCAACACCACCACTATACTCACCTAACCCACCTTCAACACCACCACTATACTCACCTAACCCACCTTCAACACCACCACTATACTCACCTAACCCACCTTCAACACCACCACTATACTCACCTAACCCACCTTCAACACCACCACTATACTCACCTAACCCACCTTCAACACCACCACTATACTCACCTAACCCACCTACAACACCACCACTATACTCACCTAACCCACCTTCAAGTACCACCTCCACTATACTCACCTAACCCACCTTCAACACCACCACTATACTCACCTAACCCACCTTCAACACCACCACTATACTCACATAACCCACCTACAACACCACCACTATACTCACCTAACCCACCTTCAACACTACCACTATGCTCACCTAACCCACCTTCAAGCACCACCACCACTATACTCACCTAACCCACCTTCAACACCACCACTATACTCCCCTAACCCACCTTCAAGCACCACCCCTATACTCACCTAACCCACCTTCAACACCACCAGTATACTCACCTAACCCACCTTCAACACTACCACTATACTCACCTAACCCACCTTCAAGCACCACCACCACTATACTCACCTAACCCACCTTCAACACCACCACTATACTCACCTAACCCACCTTCAAGCACCACCCCTATACTCACCTAACCCACCTTCAACACCACCAGTATACTCACCTAACCCACCTTCAACACCACCACTATACTCACCTAACCCACCTTCAAGCACCACCCCTATACTCACCTAACCCACCTTCAACACCACCAGTATACTCACCTAACCCACCTTCAACACTACCACTATACTCACCTAACCCACCTTCAAGCACCACCACCACTATACTCACCTAACCCACCTTCAACACCACCACTATACTCACCTAACCCACCTTCAAGCACCACCCCTATACTCACCTAACCCACCTTCAACACCACCAGTATACTCACCTAACCCACCTTCAACACCACCACTATACTCACCTAACCCACCTTCAAGCACCACCCCTATACTCACCTAACCCACCTTCAACACCACCAGTATACTCACCTAACCCACCTTCAACACTACCACTATACTCACCTAACCCACCTTCTAGCACCACCACCACTATACTCACCTAACCCACCTTCAACACCACCACTATACTCACCTAACCCACCTTCAAGCACCACCCCTATACTCACCTAACCCACCTTCAACACCACCAGTATACTCACCTAACCCACCTTCAACACCACCACTATACTCACCTAACCCACCTTCAACACCACCACTATACTCACCTAACCCACCTTCAAGCACCTCCACTATACTCACCTAACCCACTTTCAAGCACCATAACTATACTCACCTAACCCACCTTCAACACCACCACTATTCTCACCTAACCCACCTTCAACACCACCACTATACTCACCTAACCCACCTTCAACACCACCACTATACTCACCTAACCCACCTTCAACACCACCACTATACTCACCTAACCCACCTTCAACACCACCACTATACTCACCTAACCCACCTTCAACACCACCACTATACTCACCTAACCCACCTTCAACACCACCACTATACTCACCTAACCCACCTACAACACCACCACTATACTCACCTAACCCACCTTCAAGCACCACCTCCACTATACTCACCTAACCCACCTTCAACATCACCACTATACTCACCTAACCCACCTTCAACACCACCACTATACTCACATAACCCACCTACAACACCACCACTATACTCACCTAACCCACCTTCAAGCACCACCACCACTATACTCACCTAACCCACCTTCAACACTACCACTATGCTCACCTAACCCACCTTCAAGCACCACCACCACTATACTCACCTAACCCACCTTCAACACCACCACTATACTCACCTAACCCACCTTCAAGCACCACCCCTATACTCACCTAACCCACCTTCAACACCACCAGTATACTCACCTAACCCACCTTCAACACTACCACTATACTCACCTAACCCACCTTCAAGCACCACCACCACTATACTCACCTAACCCACCTTCAACACCACCACTATACTCACCTAACCCACCTTCAAGCACTACCCCTATACTCACCTAACCCACCTTCAACACCACCAGTATACTCACCTAACCCACCTTCAACACCACCACTATACTCACCTAACCCACCTTCAAGCACCACCCCTATACTCACCTAACCCACCTTCAACACCACCAGTATACTCACCTAACCCACCTTCAACACTACCACTATACTCACCTAACCCACATTCAAGCACCACCACCACTATACTCACCTAACCCACCTTCAACACCACCACTATACTCACCTAACCCACCTTCAAGCACCACCCCTATACTCACCTAACCCACCTTCAACACCACCAGTATACTCACCTAACCCACCTTCAACACAACCACTATACTCACCTAACCCACCTTCAAGCACCACCTCTATACTCACCTAACCCACCTTCAACACCACCAGTATACTCACCTAACCCACCTTCAACACTACCACTATACTCACCTAACCCACCTTCTAGCACCACCACCACTATACTCACCTAACCCACCTTCAACACCACCACTATACTCACCTAACCTACCTTCAAGCACCACCACTATACTCACCTAACCCACCTTCAACACCACCAGTATACTCACCTAACCCACCTTCAACACCACCACTATACTCACCTAACCCACCTTCAACACCACCACTATACTCACCTAACCCACCTTCAAGCACCTCCACTATACTCACCTAACCCACTTTCAAGCACCATAACTATACTCACCTAACCCACCTTCAACACCACCACTATACTCACCTAACCCACCTTCAACACCACCACTATACTCACCTAACCCACCTTCAACACCACCACTATACTCACCTAACCCACCTTCAACACCACCACTATACTCACCTAACCCACCTTCAACACCACCACTATACTCACCTAACCCACCTTCAACACCACCACTATACTCACCTAACCCACCTTCAACACCACCACTATACTCACCTAACCCACCTTTAACACCACCACTATACTCACCTAACCCACCTACAACACCACCACTATACTCACCTAACCCACCTTCAAGCACCACCTCCACTATACTCACCTAACCCACCTTCAACATCACCACTATACTCACCTAACCCACCTTCAACACCACCACTATACTCACATAACCCACCTACAACACCACCACTATACTCACCTAACCCACCTTCAAGCACCACCACCACTATACTCACCTAACCCACCTTCAACACTACCACTATGCTCACCTAACCCACCTTCAAGCACCACCACCACTATACTCACCTAACCCACCTTCAACACCACCACTATACTCACCTAACCCACCTTCAAGCACCACCCCTATACTCACCTAACCCACCTTCAACACCACCAGTATACTCACCTAACCCACCTTCAACACTACCACTATACTCACCTAACCCACCTTCAAGCACCACCACCACTATACTCACCTAACCCACCTTCAACACCACCACTATACTCACCTAACCCACCTTCAAGCACCACCCCTATACTCACCTAACCCACCTTCAACACCACCAGTATTCTCACCTAACCCACCTTCAACACTACCACTATACTCACCTAACCCACCTTCAACCACCACCACCACTATTCACCTAACCCACCTTCAACACCACCACTATACTCACCTAACCCACCTTCAAGCACCACCCCTATACTCACCTAACCCACCTTCAACACCACCAGTATACTCACCTAACCCACCTTCAACACCACCACTATACTCACCTAACCCACCTTCAACACCACCACTATACTCACCTAACCCAGCTTCAAGCACCACCTCTATACTCACCTAACCCACCTTCAACACCACCACTATACTCACCTAAACCACCTTCAACACCACCACTATACTCACCTAACCCACCTTCAACACCACCACTATACTCACCTAACCCACCTTCAGGCACCACCACTATACTCACCTAACTCACCTTCAACACCACCACTATACTCACCTAACCCACCTTCAGGCACCACCACTATACTCACCTAACCCACCTTCAACACCACCACTATACTCACCTAACCCACCTTCAGGCACCACCACTATACTCACCTAACCCACCTTCAACACCACCACTATACTCACCTAACCCACCTTCAAGCACCACATGCCTGCCTGTGTCGTCAGCAAGGTGTTGTATTCCCAGGATGGGCAGCGTCGTGCCACCTCCCCGGAAGGTCTCCAGCATACCGCCCTGAGGAGGAACACACTCATTAATCTGATATTATTCCCAGGATGGGCAGCGCGATCCTACCTGCCCTGAAAAGTTAATCTTACGAGTTGAAAATATTTCAATGTTATGTATAAAATCCTCCGTAGTTTATACTCGAGGACACTGCATGTATATAAGACCAATCTATCATGACAAACCCAAAATGAGAAAGATTAGAGGTCAAGACGCTCACCTCCTCTCCACTATATGTTCTCTAGACATAGCCACAAGTGCGTGGTGAGTGTAGCTTCATGAGCTGTGCGGACCAAATTATTCATTCAGTCACACAGCTCACCACACGCATCAAAATCATGCATTATTCAGTAGTCTGACTTATGGATTATTCAGTGGCCATTATTTCCTCGTGACTGATGACAAGCAGGTACGATGAATGTGGTAATAAAAGGTACTTTACTTAACAGTTATTATTAACAACCTTGGTAAGATTCTTCTTCTAATAATTAAAGAAAAGATAAAAGTTATGGTAATTTGATCAAAATGAAAATATATCAACGCATTAAAAACAGCAATGCAAGTAGCATTAATAAAAATAACTATAGTCAGTTTCTCCATAATAAGTATAATTCTATCCTAATTATTAATAATAAAATTATTAATAACGTTGTAATAACGAAATAATAATAATTTTATTATTATAATCAATGAAATAATAACAACCAAAGATTCTGTGGGCATTTCCCCTGTGGATGGCAACGCTGAGGTGCTGGAAAACAATGCTTGCTGCTTTAGGGTCTCTTATTCTTTCAATGAGCTTGGAATCCAGGTACTTCAGAAACTTCTGTGCACTCTCTTCCCATAGGCCGAGCGTCTCAGCTCCTACAGGAAGAAAGTTTAATCTGTGATCTATTTCCTTGTACTTGTTTGCATTCTCGCTTTCTCTTTGTGTGGCAGTAGCTCCCGCTTGGCTGACACAGAGGGTAATGTAAGTGGATGCCAAAATGGACACACACACAAGTATAGTCCCTCGCTAATTGCCTACCATCTATTGATGGACGTAATGTAACTCCATCCGGTCGACAGGCTGTGGCCGGAGAATTATGGTACATTAGATTATGGGGCTCTCTCGCTGCTGGACACTGGGCAGAGGCAAGGCTCCTCTTGATGATGTCACTGACCTTATCGTTTCTTGTGTGCCAACATAATAGTTTTCCAAGATTTTCCGAGGCCCGAGATTTTCTTCCCCGAGGATCTCGTCCATTGCGTTAGACCCATTGCGTTAGAAGAGGAGGTCCGAGGACAGTGTTGTCTGCGGGTCCGATTACAAGAATTCCAGCCAAGACAGATTTGAGAAGTCTAATTTCACACTTGTAGGGGTTAAAGAAGATGCCTAGGCTCTCCTTTGCTTCTTTATTTTTCTAATGTATATATATATATATATATATATATATATATATATATATATATATATATATATATATATATATATATATATATATATTGTTACAGTAAAAGACGTATGCAAGAGGGACCTGAAAGCCATGGACGTCGATCTTGCTATATGGGAGACATTGGCTGCAGACCGTTCAGCCTGGAGGCAGTCTGTTCAAAGAGGTCTCTCCTCTTTGAAGTTCGAGGAGTCACTTGCCAAGGAATCGGAGGCAAAGAGACAGAGAAGGAAAGCCGGTAGCCAGGAAGACAGACCAGAATCGGACTTCGTTTGTGCTCGGTGTGGGATGGACTGCCACTCTCGGATTGGCCTCATCAGTCACACCAGACGCTGCACCAGGATTGACAACTAGGGCGCTGCTCCATAGTCTCCCGAGACTGAAGGATGCCTACTACTACTATTGTTACAGTAAAATCACTAAGTGCAGTGGCTTAGGGCAGATGGAATGCCACGAACATATAAACAAAAAAAGTGAAAACAAATTAAAATAAAATTGCAATGTTGACTTCTTCACAGTGTAATAATTGCAGGATAAAACATAGGGAATGGAAAATTTAAATACTTTAATATGAAAAATTTAATTAGACAAATCACAAATCGAAAATAGCTCCTTAAGAACTTGACTTATTCACAGGGTGCAAAAACAATCAAACAGACAATTTAACGTTACGTTACAGAACATGAAATAAAAATGGTGCTTGAAGATACTGTATGCTAGACTGTGTAGATCTACCACCACGCCAGGTAGTGTGAGGGTAGGTCCGACAGCTAGAGCACAAGAGAGTATTCTGCTGGTGGTGGTGGGCAAGCTTCTATTTATATGGAAAAACGGCCATCCAGGTAGTGTTGGTGTAGTGATAACTAGGAGCCAGAATGTACAAACAATCAGATTGCTTGTTACCAGCCAGTGGCGTGATCCTGGAGTCGGCATCAGGTGCGGTGGGCTGACGGGCCTTGGGGGAGGTAGACTGGTAGTACACTGTCTAGACGTATGAGCACTAGTTGTTGTTGTTGTTGCTGTAATTCTTGAATATGTAGACGTGGTGTGGTAGAATAGGTGATGATGGAGCAGGCCTAATCTCTTTCCTAGAGAGATTACCGTGAAAATATATGCTATATATATATATATATATATATATATATATATATGTCGTACCTAATAGCCAGAACGCACTTCTCAGCCTACTATGCAAGGCCCGATTTGCCTAATACGCCAAGTTTTCATGAACTAATTGTTTTTCGACGACCTAACCTACCTAACCTAACCTAACCTAACTTTTTCGGCTACCTAACCTAACCTAACCTATAAAGATAGGCTAGGTTAGGTTAGGTAGGGTTGGTTAGGTTCTGTCATATATCTACGTTAATTTTAACTCCAATAAAAAAAAAATGACCTCATACATAATGAAGTGGGTAGCTTTATCATTTCATAAGAAAAAAATTAGAGAAAATATATTAATTCAGGAAAACTTGGCTCATTAGGCAAATCGGGCCTTGCATAGTAGGCTGAGAAGTGCGTTCTGGCTACTAGGTACGACATATATATATATATATATATATATATATATATATATATATATATATATATATATATATATATATATATACATAAATATATATATATATATATATATATATATATATATATATATGTCGTACCTAGTAGCCAGAACGCACTTCTCAGCCTACTATGCAAGGCCCGATTTACCTAATAAGCCAAGTTTTCACGAATTAATGTATTTTCTCTAATTTTTTTCTCATGAAATGATAAAGCTACCCATTTCATTATGTATGAGGTCATTTTTTTTTTATTGGAGTTAAAATTAACGTAGATATTCGACCGAACCTAACCAACCCTACCTAACCTAACCTAACATATCTTTATAGGTTAGGTTAGGTTAGGTAGCAGAAAAAGTTAGGTTAGGTTAGGTTAGGTAGGTTAGGTAGTCGGAAAAACATTAATTCGTGAAAACTTGGCTTATTAGGCAAATCGGGGCTTGCACAGTAGGCTGAGAAGTGCGTTCTGGCTACTAGGTACGACATATATATATATATATATATATATATATATATATATATATATATATATATATGTCGTACCTAGTAGCCAGAACGCACTTATCAGCCAACAATGCAAGGCCCGATTTGCCTAATAAGCCAAGTTTTCATGAATTAATATGTTTTCTCTAGTTTTTTTCTTACGAAATGATAAAGCTACCCATTTCATTATGTATGAGGTCAATTTTTTTTTAATGGAGTTAAAATTAACGTAGATATATGACCGAACCTAACCAACCCTACCTAACATAACCTAACCTATCTTCATAGGTTAGGTTCGGTTAGGTAGCAGAAAAAGTTAGGTTAGGTTAGGTTAGGTAGGTTAGGTAGTCGAAAAAACATTAATTCATGAAAACTTGGCTTATTAGGCAAATCGGGCCTTGAATAGTAGGCTGATAAGTACGTTCTGGCTATTAGGTACGACATATATATATATATATATATATATGTCGTACCTAGTAGCCAGAACACACTTTTTGGCCTACTATGCAAGGCCCGATTTGCCTTCTCAGCCTATATATATATATATATATATATATATATATATATAGGCTGAGAAGTGCGTTCTGGCTACTAGGTACTACATATATATATATATATATATATATATATATATATATATATACATATATATATATATATATATATATATATATATATATATATATATATATATATATATATATATATATATATATATATATATATATATATATATATATGTCGTACCTAGTAGCCAGAACGCACTTCTCAGCCTACTATGCAAGCCCCGATTTGCCTAATAAGCCAAGTTTTCACGAATTAATGTTTTTCCGACTACCTAATCTACCTAACCTAACCTAACCTAACTTTTTCTGCTACCTAACCTAACCTAACCTATAAAGATATGTTAGGTTAGGTTAGGTTAGGTTCGGTCGAATATCTACGTTAATTTTAACTCCAATAAAAAAAAATGACCTCATACATAATGAAATGGGTAGCTTTATCATTTCATGAGAAAAAAAATAGAGAAAATACATTAATTCGTGAAAACTTGGCTTATTAGGTAAATCGGGCCTTGCATAGTAGGCTGAGAAGTGCGTTCTGGCTACTAGGTACGACATATATATATATATATATATATATATATATATATATATATATATATATATATATATATATATATATATATATATATATATATATATATATATATATATATATAATTTGAACTTTGTTACAAAAAAGGAGTTACATATGGGTTACAAAGATGGTTATCATAGGTTGTCGAGTTCCTCCAGCTCCTCAGATGGCGGGCAGGAACCCTGGATGCAGTGCGCATTTCCCCTCTATATCGCCACACTGAGGCGCTGGAAAAGAAAGCTTGCAGCTCTTGGGTCCCTTGTTGTTTCAATGAGCCTAGAACCCAGTTCCTTTAAAAAACTGGTAGCACTTTTACCCCAGGCGCCGAGTGTCTCAGAAGCAATGGGGACAAAATTGTAGCGGTGATCCAGTTCTCTATACTTACGGGATTTGGCTGCTTCCCTGTGGGTGGCAGCGCCACCTGGTTGTGCAACACTGAGGTTAATGTAGGTGTTAGCCAGGGTTGATACGCACGTGTAGTCCCATACCAAATGCTTGCCATTCTTCCAGGGGTTCACTGTGATACCATCCGGGCGACCAATAAGAGGATCAGAGTTACGGGGCGTTAGGTAACGGGGCTCTCTTTCAGCTGGGCATCCAGCTGTGGTGAGGCTCCTCTTGATGATGTCGTTAAGTTCACTGTGCCTCGAGTGCCATCCCCCTGTGCTTTGGCAGAGTAGGCCATGGTGGCCGTACCTGTCAGCCACCACCTCGCCGCAAATACACCTATATCTGGTGTGGATTGGGGCAGCAAGGCGGAGGGCCGCACCAATTCGGAGGGCGTGTGGTGTGAGACGTGTGCCAGTTGCCGACATTGGGGTTGCTAACAGGAAATCCCCTGCATGTGGTGTTGCTACTGCTGTGAGGCGAGCAATGTCGTGTTGTGTTGTTGCAGCACCCAGGCACTCTGCAGCAACTTGGTCTACAATGGGGCCATCCCAGCTGGATTGCTTGTGGGCTTTTGGGGATGGTGGTTGAGGTGATTGGCCTGCACGAGAGGCCCACTCTGTGGCACAGCGTGGGCCACAGAGTGGGCCATATATATATATATACATATATATATGTATATATATATATATATATATATATATATATATATATATATATATATTTATATATATTTATATATATATTTATATATATATATATATATATTTATATATATATTTATATATATATATATATATATATATATATATATGTATATATATATATGTATGTACATATATATATATATATATATATATATATATATATATATATATATATATATATATATATATATGTCGTACCTAGTAGCCAGAACGCACTTCTCAGCCTACTATGCATGGCCCGATTTGCCTAATAAGCCAAGTTTTCCTGAAATAATATATTTTCTGTAATTTATTTCTTATGAAATGATAAAGCTACCTATTTCATTATGTATGAGGTCAATTTTTTTTATTGGAGCTAAAATTAACGTAGATATATGACCGAACCTAACCAACCCTACCTAACCTAACCTAACCTATCTTCATAGGTTAGGTTCGGTTAGGTAGCCGAAAAAGTTAGGTTAGGTTAGGTTAGGTAGGTTAGATAGTTGAAAAACAATTAGTTCATGAAAACTTGGCTTATTAGGCAAATCGGGCCTTGCATAGTAGGCTGAGAAGTGCGTTCTGGCTACTAGGTACGACATATATATATATATATATATATATATATATATATATATATATATATATATATATATATATATATATATATATATATATATATATATATATATATAATACAATTTTGCTTCTCAACAAAAGTGCAACTTCTTTGATAACATATCTACTGTATCGTTTGTAGACAATTACTGCATTAGTCACCATTTTACGCCTATTACTGTTAAATTGGAGATGCTAGGGTTGCTTCCCTTTAATTTGGGGATAATTAAACTCTCAAGTTATCCGACTCTAGTATCCGGCTTACCCAGTTTACCGGCTATTATTCCTGATCTACCCAGTTTACCGGCTATTATTCCTGATCTACCCAGTTTACCGGCTATAGTTCTTGACGTACCCAGTTTACCAGTTATAGTGTCTGACATATTCTGTTTAACAGCAATAGTTACCAAATTACCGCGCCAGAGCGCTGACTCACTGGTTTGCAGTGGGGTTCCCAGAAGAGAATCTCTGGAGGTATTGGTCGGAAGGTCACCGTTGCAGGAGGTGAAGGAACCATTGTCTACGGAGCTCTTGGCTCTCACCACACCACCGACCCCCACCACATGACCCCCGCCAACCATGCCTCGCCCAAGCCTGATGCCGTTGACGACGCCGCCACCACCGCCGCCTCCAGTGCCGCCAGGATCCTCCTCCATCTCCACAATCTTCATATTGGAACCTGGGGAAAAAAATAAATGAGAAAATATGAATTAATTTAATGGGTTTAATTATTGTTAGCGTAAAATTTATGACATGAATATTATTAACAATTGTTTTTTTCCCGATGAGCAATTACTACTATGTTTGCTGTGGTTATGATTAATGTCAACATTATTATTAATTCGATTGTTATTTATTGCATTGACTGTGAGGGAATCTAGATTCCCTCAGCTAGTTTTCCTAGTTTCTAGATTAGGCTAGTCGCTCTAGGGACTCTAGAAACTGAAGCTTTCAAATTAACATATACTTGTGGGGTGTTGAATGAAAACTTATATTAAGGACTGTCGGTTGGGACTGGTTAGAAGTCTGTGATTGCTCTGTAGAGAGAATTACAGAGATTTTCCTGTTTCTGTGAAATAGGATGAGGAGGTGAGAGTGCAGTGGTATGTGAGGTACTTTACTAAAACCGTTAGGTGGGGGGGGGGGGAGAGTGGGGTGAACGTTGCCCCCCCCCCCCACCATGTGAGATAATGCGCCTTGTCTTTAGGCCTCCCCCTCCTTGGTACGTCACAGGATGCTTGAGGGTGAGTGAGGCTGTGATTGGGGTAGGCATGTATGCTCCGAGATGTGTTTTGGCGCGAAAGGCTGTGATTGGTAGCGGCACGAGGGAACAGTGCCGGCTTCGTGCCGATTGGTCAAGACAAAGTAGGGAGGAGGTATGGGCATTTTGAGTTTCCTTAGCCCAGGAAATAGTCAGTCTGAGCAGGGTAACAGGTGGACGAGGACGTATCTGGGTGGAGGGGGGGAGTTTTCCCCCTTCACCCCCATTAATTGTGGACGTTACCGTGTTAACTAGCAGGGATGGCACTTCTGCCATCCCGGGTTGTGTCTAGGCCCAATTTTCGTGAAATTTGAGGGCCGACGAGGTACGGAAGGACCAGTAAAATAGCCTCAGAGACAGTGGGCACCCATGAGGCAGCTGGCAGAGCCTCATGGGGTAACAGGTGGTTCAAATAACCTGTCTAGTGTTGATGACAATTGGCTGAGTACGTACAGGGCCTCCTAGTGTAATTGTGGTGAGATTACAGGCCCTTGTGGCACTTTGAATTCCGCCAGGCGGCGTCAATGTGGGGACGCCGCCGGCCATTGTCACCCCAGTGTAGAGCAAGGCAGGCTCTGGTTTGCTGGAGTTGTTGGTGATTCCCCGTACACGTGTGTATGCCCGGGGGCCACCCCCAGGCCACCTCAGGCCGCCTGGCCGCTCGGCCCGGCTCGGCCAACCCGCCTGCCCGCAGGCGGCTACCACCCCCACCCCCTCTCAGCTCGGGAGGGGCGCTGTGGGCCATGCGGTGGCCACATATCTTGGCCACCTCCTTGGGCCACTTGGCCACTTTCCCGGGACAGCCTAGGACCACATCTTGTCGATGCATGAGGAGCAAACTAAGTGTTGACAGCTAGAGTGATAGTGACCTGGGAAATGAGTGAAAGGAGGAGGTTAGACGTGAGTAAAATTATCATTGTGTACAGTGTGATGAGTACCGGTGGAAATTCCCGGTAAGAGTTGTCTCATAGCCCCGCCAGGCTAGGAAAGCAGCTGAGTGACAGCTGTCTGTAGCACATCCAGGTGACTGGTAGGGCGGTACCTGGAGATAGATGTTGTACACGGGACCACACTGTAGTATCATGATGTATATAAGTGTGTAGACTGACTCGAGTATGTACCGGTCAGTGTAGAGATTTACCATATAAGTGATCCAGCCTGTCGAGTCTATATAATCGTTCAGACTTGATTAATGCCATAGAGTACCGCATATAATTGTATCATTAGAGGTAGGCAGGCCAGGTTGCAGGGATGTCAGTGGGTACCCTGAGGTCTGTGTAGTTAGTTACATTTACCTGATGATATAATTTTCATTGAATATGTGAATGCCATTTCTATGTGTTCATTTGCATGCTTTATGTACTGTGTTGTGTGGTGAGTCAGTAGATGTGATTGCTGACTGATTGCCTAATGATGTCATTAGCATGTGGGGTATGCTGACGGCATCATTATGTTGCAGGTTTGTGCAGTGTTGTTATCAGTTTATACGATATTATTGTTGCCCTGGGAGCTGTGTTGAGGGTTTAACCCCTAGGATTATTCAGGGGAATTCACAGTACTTAATGAGAGCAGGCAATTGATTGGTTAATTGCCTTGCTGAGGTAAGTGTGTGTTCACAGTAGTTCTTTGCAACGGTTGCAAGAAAAGGGGGCAGTAATATTGGTATACTCTTGTGTGTTGCACAACCGTGTATCATTATTGTGTGGGCACAGTAATTAACGAGTTGCAGTAGCCGCAACCGTATGTGGGCAGTGCATTTATGATGTTGCATGCCATTGTAGTGTGACCTATGTAACACTGGGGTTACTTTGTTTCTTTAAGTTGTGTTGAGGACTTAAGGATTCAGTGAGCTAATAATTGGGGAATTAACTGGATAAGGGGTGCACACTTATTGTGGAGTGAGTGAGGGCTGTTATGAGAGAACAGCGTTGAGCTTGAGTGAGATACGTCTTGGGAGCAATTAATTGTCTGTGTGACAACTAATTGACCACTCTAGCTAATTATGTAATTAGCCTTCTCATCATGAATTCACGTAGTGGGAGAGGATCAGTCAGAATCTGTCAGTATTTGTGTTAACGTAATTTGCTCCAGACTAATTACCTTTCTGGGGTATAGCAATTAGTGGCTCATGTTAATTAGTGGAGTAATTAACGTCTGAGAGCTCAGATGACCCGGTAAAGCGAGGTCATGGAGCTAGCATAAATTTTTATTTGTTTTTATTTTTATTTTTACATGCAAGCATGCGTATAACGTACAAGAAAAACAGAACAAATATAACATAGAACAAAAGTACAAAGCACACATATGTACAAGGACAAAGGAACAAATCAATAGAAGACCAGCCAGAAGGGCTGACCACAAAAAATGCATATACAAACAATACACAATTAGTAACACAGTGTAATACAAACATAAGGGAAAACCCCAGGACAAAATGCACACAAAACAAGCCAGCTAACACCTCAAATACATACAGAGAGGCGAGAAACATACAAGAATAAGGACAATAACAATAAAGAAAACAGATCCGCCATAACAAACGGAAGGCAAAACATAAAGAGCACACGCCAACAGCCTGAAGGGCACACAATATGACAAGCGCACACGACATCCATAACCGAACACACAAACGCATAGGAACCGCACACCCCCCCACGAGCCATACAAAAAAAAAACACAAAACAAACCGGAGCACGCAGGAACCGGGAAACAATACCCACCCCACCCACTCACATACACACCCCACAACCAGGCAACACAAAATACATAGAAATCACTTGCGAGGAACCTCGTGAGAAATGTACTTCTCCGGGAACTGCTCACGAGGATATTTCGACTTGTAAGCTTCCCAGACGAGATCTTCAAGGTCGGTAGGGTTTTTGATCCCCCGCGCTCGAGCGGGTATCATAAACTCAGGAACATCTATATCTGGCGGCATCGGCCAAAGCCTAAGGTCACTGACGCAAGTCGCATAACGAGGCTGGGGAGCGCCAACCACGCCCTTCGAGGAAGCAGATGACACCGGAGAAGCGGACGAGGGACGCCGAGCCTGCCACGCCTTCGCCATCGGAGCAGGTGTCGGACGCTGAGACGACAGCACTTCCACGGATACCGCAGGAGACACGGAAGGGACTGCAGGAAACGGAAGAGGCGGCAAGACCGCTGCCGAGGAAACGGGTAACGAGGAAGGGGCCACAGAACATCCAGAGCGAGCATCCTTTCTCAACATCACCACCAGGCCACCCCGCTCACCACCAACTACAGCAGGGGGAACCACCGCCCACGAAGAACCGGAGCCACCCGACGCAGGACCCTCGGACACCGGACCAGAGGTTGAGGCCGAAACGCCGGCACCGGCATCCTCAGGCAAGTGTACCTCCGCCACCACCGTAGTGTGCACCACATCCGGAGCCACGCCACCGTCAACGGAAGGACGACACTCGTCGAATTCGCCAACATCAGCCCACACAGAAGAACGCCGGGAACGCTTAGGCTCGGGCCGCACATCATCAGACCCGGAGGCAGACTCAGCGACCCGCGCAGCACCAACCGAGAGAACCGACGCACGCCGCAGCACGGCAGCCTCCTCAACCACACGGGGCACCAGGCCAGGCACAGGAGGGAATTCCGGATCCACCTCAGTTCCCAGCACAGCCGGGACAGACGGCGAGGGTGCAGGGACCGGGACAGACACAGCAGAGGAAGAACTGGAAGACGAGGGGACCGAGCAAACGGCAGGCGGAAGAGGCTCAGGGACACCAGCTGGAGCACTAGGCGAGGACACAACCTCCGGAGGAGATGCGGCAACAACAGGGGGCGCAACAGGCGGAGCAACAGCTGCTACAGAGGGCACCTCCTCAGCCGAAGAGACGTCCATACCCACCGAATCATCCCCCACAGGAAGGGGCGGAAAATCCTCCTCACTGAAGAGGTTCACTGGTGCAACAGGAGGCGCAGAACAGTCAGCAGCCTGATGGCCCAAAAGACCACAACGATAACACGTCCGCGGCTGACGGGCGTAAAACACCCGAACGTTGTACCCCATAAGGCGCACAGAGGACGGAATATCCGCCCGGAGTCTCATGCCCAGGGTGCGAATGTTAGACCTCACCCCCTTAAGAGGACTAGAAGACACCACGTTCACTCTCACACTAACAACTGCGCCAAACCGCCCGAAATACCGCCGTAGCAGAGCCTCTGGAAACTCCAAGGGAGCCCCATGCACACTGATGTAAGTAAGTGCACCACTTCTATCCGAGAGGGTGACAGTGCCCGCACCATCCGGCAGGGGCAGTGTCCGCCCCTCGTATCGCCGGAGAAAATCGCGATACGCCGCCTCCTCTGCAAACTTCACAATGGCCCTACGGGCCGTTACCAACTCTACCCCATAAATCGCAAACACAGGGACAGAGAGCAGTTCACAAGCCAGGGCAATCTCCGGGTAACCAGCCCGCACAGAGAACTCTAGTCCCACAGACTGAGCCCGGACGACTGGGGGTAGAGGGACCCCCATCGTAACGCCACATCAGCACAGGCGAGCAGACACACACCCGCCCCCAACCGGCCGAAACGGGCAAACAACACCAAACTGCTGGAGCGCCGATTCAACACGTCTGCCCCGCACCGAAGCTAGGGCCAGACCCTCTGCTAGCATAAATCGTTGTATTAATCACATCCTGTCTGAGGACAGTGGATTAGTGGCACATCTTGTTAATTAGGGGTAATTAACTCCTTTCCCGTGAATTCACAGTGTTTGATGAGAACTGCTTAGGCAGTGCGGAGTGAGACGTATTTATGGATGATTAATTATCGATCCTGGTGACAGTTAATTAATGGCTCGGAGTTAATTAGGGTAATTAACACTCACTAGTATTTTTTTGACACAGACTGTTGAGAAACTACCAAGTTAGGGTAGGCTTAGTTAACGTAACTCAATGGGGATGTAATTAGTGGTCCGTTTGACATTAATTAAGAATTACTCACTGAATACTTGCTAGGAGTCAAGTGTGATGTAATATAAGTTTGAGTTATTGTTAACAAGAGACAAGTGTTAATGATTAACGTAGAGTATCATCACGTTGTTGTCTAGTGTGAGACAATTGTTTGTGTTTACCGTAGTACTTTGTTGCTGACTGCTGCACTGACTGATCAGTCAATTAACGTAATTAATTACTTAAGGCAATTTCTTTTGGTTGTCGTCTGGTGACGAGAGTAGAGTAATCTAGGGATTTGTGGAGCTGTGTCCCAGAATCCCGCCTTGCCTGTCTTTGTTACTGTTTACAGTGCAACTTCTTGTAGGGAGTTGCAAAGAGTGTTCACACTGGGTTGTGATAGGGGGAGTCACTGTTGGACTACCCGCCTAGTTACGTGGGTCTCTCCTGGGGGGCTGGAGGACCCCTAAGCTTGTGATTATAGTAGCTGTCAGGGAAACCGAGACACTATTGATTGCATGCTTGTGTCTTCAGTGGATATCCTTCATTTGTTCAGTTAGTTCATGTTGTCAGCCCGAAGTGTCAGCAAGATGGAGCCTGCTGTCACTTCTCGAGGGGCTGTTGAATAGCTGTGTTGCAAATGCCACTTGATGTACAATAACGTAACCATTCGCTGTGGTGTAACTTAGTCTGTGATATTTTTCTTTGTTTTGCAATATTGCGTCATCAGTGGGCACACCTGTGTTCAGGTTAGTTCAGTATGCAGCCTCACAGCAAGGGTTGCTATTTAGCTGTTTGTTATCGTGCCACTGGATGGACATTAACGTAACGTAAACTCGGTAATTTAGTAGTTAGTCTCTTGCTAGTAATAAATTGTTATGTAATAGAAAACGGACTTTGATGTCAACCCTTCAACCATATTATTCCACCATATTTCTGCATATTACGATTAAATGTTGTTGTGATCTTGATAAGGCGGCTGTTCTTGGGAATTATATATATATATATATATATATATATATATATATATATATATATATATATATATATATATATATATATATATATATATATATATATATATATATATATATATTTATGACAATGTCAGACCACGGAGGAAAAATGAAACAGGAATTTCCTTAAGTACTTACGTATTTGACTCCTTCTGATGATGTATTAATATACGAAAGTACTTAAGGAAATTCCTGTTTCATTTTTCCTCCGTGGTCTGACATTGTTACAATTTTAATCACGTGTTTATTTTCGTGATATACACACACACACACACACATATATATATATATATATATATATATATATATATATATATATATATATATATATATATATATATATATATATATGTCGTACCTAGTAGCCAGAACTCACTTCTGAGCCTACTATGCAAGGCCCGATTTGCCTAATAAGCCAAGTTTTCATGAATTAATTGCTTTTCGACTACCTAACCTACCTAACCTAACCTAACCTAACTTTTTCGGCTACCTAACCAAACCTAACCTATAAAGATAGGTTAGGTTAGGTTAGGTAGGGTTGGTTAGGTTCGGTCATATATCTACGTTAATTTTAACTCCAATAAAAAAAAATTGACCTCTTACATAATGAAATGGGTTGCTTTATCATTTCATAAGAAAAAAATTAGAGAAAATATATTAATTCATGAAAACTTGGCTTATTAGGCAAATCGGGCCTTGCATTGTAGGCTGAGAATTGCGTTCTGGCTACTAGGTACGACATATATATGTATATATATATATATATATATATATATATATATATATATATATATATATATATATATATATATATATATATATATATATATAAAGAGGCACCCTTCTTCAGCCCGGATGGACACATGTATAAGCAAGTAGATGGGATCGCCATGGATTCTCCCCTAGGTGTCCTGTTTGCAAACTTCTACATGAGTACCATCGAGCAAAAAGTCTTAGTCGACATAAAAATTGAAACCGGCCATATACTGCAGGTATATTGACGACATTTTTACACAGGTACCTGATGTCAGACATCTGCAGGAGCTGAAGGAGGCATTTGAGCAGAATTCTGTGTTGCGTTTCACTTACGAGATGGAGAAGGATGGGAAGCAGCCCTTTCTAGATGTAACAGTCATGGAAAGGAGCGGAGGTTTCCACACTGCAGTCTACACTAAGGAAACAAACATAGGAATGTGCCTGAATGCCAACAGTGACTGCCCGGACAGGTACAAGAGGAGTGTTGTTAACGCATATGTCGACCGTGCTCTCAGCCACAGCTCAGAATGGAAGCAAGTCGACGAAGAACTCTGTAGGGTAAGGCAGGTCCTAGTCAACAACGGCTTCTCCAATGGTTTCGTGGAAGACATCATAAGAAGGAAAGTGAAACGCCATGCAACCTCTGAAGAGACAACTAACACAACACCTATACCCCCTATCAGACTATTTTACAGGAACTTCTTTTCCACAGCCCATAAAACGGAGGAAAGGATCCTGAAAGATATTGTCAGTAGAAACGTTATCCCTACAGACAAAAATCAGAAGATACAACTGACGATTTATTATAAAACCAGAAAAACGGCCAGCCTACTCATGAGAAACTCTCCAGACACAAAGCAGAACGCTTTAAAAGAGACCAACGTCGTCTATGCCTTCAAATGCCCTCTTGGGGATTGTAAGCCTCAAAAAAACCAGTATATAGGCAAGACAACAACATCTCTTTCCAGGCGTTTAACGATGCATAAGCAACAGGGCTCCATTAAGGAACATATAATCTCTTCCCACAAACAAACCATCACCAGAGAAATCTTAACAAACAACACAGAAATCATCGATAGATACAGCGATAGCACGCGGCTCGACGTCTGTGAGGCACTACACATCAAGAAGTCAACACCAGCAATCAACAACCAATTAATGCACAACTATATTCTACCCACTTCAAGACTCCGCTACAATATAGAAGCATCAAGAAATATGGGCCAATAAAAATAGGCCTTCTACAGTCACCTACTTTTAATACCTGTTTGTATTTTTTTGTTTCGTGTTCTGTCTTGCGTTAAAAGTTAATTTTCACCTCATCCAAAACTATTGTAACATGTCACTTCACCCAAATGAAGGTATAAAAACTCGAAAGATGTTTACGCTCTATTCAGTTAAAAGTTGTGTGTGTTTGTGTAAACTAAAGTCTTTTAAAATGTAATAAGTTTTACGAAACGCGCTCAAGTGTCGCGTCAGACTAGAAATAAAAATGAATTTTGGAGAATTGACCTTTGAATTACCATCAACAGTGAAAAGAAACGTAAGAAAGATCGAGAAAATTCGTGTTAGAATTATTAATCTTACTTTTTCGGTTATATTTAACAATATATATATATATATATATATATATATATATATATATATATATATATATATATATATATATATATATATATATATATATATATATATATATATATGTCGTACCTAATAGCCAGAACGCACTTCTCAGCCTACTATTCAAGGCCCGATTTGCCTAATAAGCCAAGTTTTCATGAATTAATGTTTTTTCGTCTACCTAACCTACCTAACCTAACCTAACCTAGCTTTTTTTGGCTACCTAACCTAACCTTACCTATAAATATAGGTTAGGTTAGGTTAGGTAGGGCTGGTTAGGTTCGGTCATATATCTACGTTAATTTTAACTCCAATAAAAAAAAATTGACCTCTTACATAATGAAATGGGTAGCTTTATCATTTCATAAGAAAAAAATTAGAGAAAATATATTAATTCATGAAAAATTGGCTTATTAGGCAAATCGGGCCTTGCATTGTAGGCTGAAAAGTGAGTTCTGGCTACTAGGTACGACATATATATATATATATATATATAAATATATATATATATATATATATATTTATATATATATATATATATATATATATATATATATATATATATATATATATATATATATATATATATATGTATATATATATATATATATATATATATATATATATATATATATATATATATATATATATAAATATATATATATATATATATATATATAAATATATATATATATATATATATATATATATATATATATATATATATATATATATATATATATTTATATATATATATATATATATATATATATATATATATATATATATATATATATATATATATATATATATATAAATATATATATGTCGTACCTAGTAGCCAGAACGCACTTGTCAGCCTACTATGCAAGGCCCGATTTGCGTAATAAGCCAAGTTTTCATGAATTAATTGTTTTTCGACTACCTAAGCTACCTAACCTAACCTAACCTAACTTTTTCGGCTACCTAACCTAACCTAACCTATAAAGATAGGTTAGGTTAGGTTAGGTAGTGTTGGTTAGGTTCGGTCATATATCTACGTTAATTTTAACTCCAATAAAAAAAAATTGACCTCATACATAATGAAATGGGTAGCTCCATCATTTCATAAGAAAAAAATTAGAGAAAATATATTAATTCAGGAAAATTTGGCTTATTAGGCAAATCGGGACTTGCATAGTAGGCTGAGAAGTGCGTTCTGGCTACTAGGTACGACATATATATATATATATATATATATATAAATATATATATATATATATATATATATATATATATATATATATATATATATATATATAGTCCGAGTACGACGTTCTGGCTACTAGGTACACCATATATATATATATATATATATATATATATATATATATATATATATATTATATATGCGAACAAGCCTGAATGGTCCCCAGGACTATATGCGAATGAAAACTCACACCCCAGAAGTGACTCGAACCCATACTCCCAGGAGCAACGCAACTGGTAACTACAGGGCGCCTTAATCCACTTGACCATCACGGCCTTCAAAGGAAGTGATAGCCGAGGCTATTTGAGCCACTTCCCCGACGGCAACTCGGATGGTAATCTTGGGCATAGCATTTCACCAAATCACCTCATTCTTTGGGGCACACGTGAGGAACACAAATGCGAACAAGCCTGAATGGTCTCCAGGACTATATGCGAATGAAAACTCACACCCCAGAAGTGAGTTCGAGTCACTTTTGGGGTGTGAGTTTTCATTCGCATATAGTCCTGGGGACCATTCAGGCTTGTTCGCATTTGTGTTCCTCACGTGTGCCCCAAAGAATGAGGTGATTTGGTGAAATGCTATGCCCAAGATTACCATCCGAGTTGCCGTCGGGGAAGTGGCTCAAATAGCCTCGGCTATCACTTCCTTTGACGGCCGTGATGGTCAAGTGGATTAAGGCGCCCGCTTGATGTTTGCGAGGCACTACACATCAAGAAGTCAACACCAGCAATCAACAGCCAATTATTGCACAACTATATTCTACCCACCTCAAGACTCCGCTCCAATATAGAAGCATCAAGAAATATGGACCAATAGGCTTTCTACAAACACTTCTATTCAATATCCATTGTTTCGTGTTCTGTCTTGTGTTGATGAAATTAATACCCTATTAATGCCACCTCACCCCATCCACCTCACTCAAATGTAGATATAAAATCGGAGATGCGTAAGTTCTATTCAGTTGTGTATTTGTAAACTAAAGTCTTTGAAAATGTAATAAGTTTTACGAAACGCGCTCGTGTCGCGTCAGACTAGAAATAAAAATGAATTTTGGAGAATTGATTTTTGATTTACCTCCAACAGTGAAAAGAAATGTACGAAAGATTGAGAAAATTCGTGTTAGAATTATTAATCTTACTTTTTAGGTCATATTTAATAATATATATATATATATATATATATATATATATATATATATATATATATATATATATAACTGAAAACTCACACCCCAGAAGTGACTCGAACCCATACTCCCAGGAGCCACGCAACTGGTATGTACAAGACGCCTTAATCCACTTGACCATCACGACCGGACATAATGAGGTGATAGCCGAGGCTATTTGAACCACCCCACCGCCGGCACTCGGATAGTAATCTTGGGCATAGCATTTTACCAAATCACCTCATTCTTTGGGGCACACGTGAGGAACACAAATGCGAACAAGCCTGAATGGTCCCCAGGACAATATGCAACTGAAAACTCACACCCCAGAAGTGACTCGAACCCATACTCCCAGGTGCCACGCAACTGGTATGTACAAGACGCCTTAATCCACTTGACCATCACGACCGGACATAATGAGGTGATAGCCGAGGCTATTTGAACCACCCCACCGCCGGCACTCGGATAGTAATCTTGGGCATAGCATTTTACCAAATCACCTCATTCTTTGGGGCACACGTGAGGAACACAAATGCGAACAAGCCTGAATGGTCCCCAGGACAATATGCAACCAAGATTACCATCAGAGTGCCGACGGGCTGATGGGCTAAATAGCTTCGGCTACCATCAGTTTTTGTCCAGTGGTAATGGTCAAGTGAATTAAGGTGTCCTGTACATAGCAGTTGTGTTGCTCTTGGCAGTATGGGTTCGAGTCACTTCTGGGTTGTGAGTTTTCAGTTATATATATATATATATATATATATATATATATATATATATATATATATATATATATATATATATATATATATATATATATATATATGCGAACAAGCCAGAATGGTCCCCTGGACAATATGCAACTGAAAACTCACACCCCAGAAGTGACTCGAACCCATACTCCCAGAAGCAACGCAACTGGTATGTACAAGACGCTTTAATCCACTTATGTCCGGTCGTGATGGTCAAGTGCATTAAGGCGTCTTGTACATACCAGTTGCGTTGCTTCTGGGAGTATGGGTTCGAGTCACTTCTGGGGTGTGAGTTTTCAGTTATATATATATATATATATATATATATATATATATATATATATATATATATATATATATATATATATATATATATATATATATATATATATATATATATATGTCGTACCTAGTAGCCAGAACGCACTTCTCAGCCTACTATGCAAGGCCCGATTTGCCTAATAAGCCAAGTTTTCATGAATTAATTGTTTTTCGACTACCTAACCTACCTAACCTAACCTAACCTAACTTTTTCAGCTACCTAGCCTAACCTAACCTATAAAGATAGGTTAGGTTAGGTTAGGTAGGGTTGGTTAGGTTCGGTCATATATCTACGTTAATTTTAACTCCAATAAAAAAAAATTGACCTCATACATAATGAAATGGGTAGCTTTATCATTTCATAAGAAAAAAATGAGAGAAAATATATTAATTCAGGAAAACTTGGCTTATTAGGCAAATCAGGCCTTGCATAGTAGGCTGAGAAGTGCGTTCTGGCTACTAGGTACGACATATGTATATATATATATATATATATATATATATATATATATATATATATATATATATATATATATATATATATATATATATATATATATATATATATATATATATGTCGTACCTAGTAGCCAGAACTCACTTCTGAGCCTACTATGCAAGGCCCGATTTGCCTAATAAGCCAAGTTTTCATGAATTAATTGCTTTTCGACTACCTAACCTACCTAACCTAACCTAACCTAACTTTTTCGGCTACCTAACCAAACCTAACCTATAAAGATAGGTTAGGTTAGGTTAGGTAGGGTTGGTTAGGTTCGGTCATATATCTACGTTAATTTTAACTCCAATAAAAAAAAATTGACCTCTTACATAATGAAATGGGTTGCTTTATCATTTCATAAGAAAAAAATTAGAGAAAATATATTAATTCATGAAAACTTGGCTTATTAGGCAAATCGGGCCTTGCATTGTAGGCTGAGAATTGCGTTCTGGCTACTAGGTACGACATATATATGTATATATATATATATATATACATATATATATATATATATATATATATATATATATATATATATATATATATATATATAAAGAGGCACCCTTCTTCAGCCCGGATGGACACATGTATAAGCAAGTAGATGGGATCGCCATGGATTCTCCCCTAGGTGTCCTGTTTGCAAACTTCTACATGAGTACCATCGAGCAAAAAGTCTTAGTCGACATAAAAATTGAAACCGGCCATATACTGCAGGTATATTGACGACATTTTTACACAGGTACCTGATGTCAGACATCTGCAGGAGCTGAAGGAGGCATTTGAGCAGAATTCTGTGTTGCGTTTCACTTACGAGATGGAGAAGGATGGGAAGCAGCCCTTTCTAGATGTAACAGTCATGGAAAGGAGCGGAGGTTTCCACACTGCAGTCTACACTAAGGAAACAAACATAGGAATGTGCCTGAATGCCAACAGTGACTGCCCGGACAGGTACAAGAGGAGTGTTGTTAACGCATATGTCGACCGTGCTCTCAGCCACAGCTCAGAATGGAAGCAAGTCGACGAAGAACTCTGTAGGGTAAGGCAGGTCCTAGTCAACAACGGCTTCTCCAATGGTTTCGTGGAAGACATCATAAGAAGGAAAGTGAAACGCCATGCAACCTCTGAAGAGACAACTAACACAACACCTATACCCCCTATCAGACTATTTTACAGGAACTTCTTTTCCACAGCCCATAAAACGGAGGAAAGGATCCTGAAAGATATTGTCAGTAGAAACGTTATCCCTACAGACAAAAATCAGAAGATACAACTGACGATTTATTATAAAACCAGAAAAACGGCCAGCCTACTCATGAGAAACTCTCCAGACACAAAGCAGAACGCTTTAAAAGAGACCAACGTCGTCTATGCCTTCAAATGCCCTCTTGGGGATTGTAAGCCTCAAAAAAACCAGTATATAGGCAAGACAACAACATCTCTTTCCAGGCGTTTAACGATGCATAAGCAACAGGGCTCCATTAAGGAACATATAATCTCTTCCCACAAACAAACCATCACCAGAGAAATCTTAACAAACAACACAGAAATCATCGATAGATACAGCGATAGCACGCGGCTCGACGTCTGTGAGGCACTACACATCAAGAAGTCAACACCAGCAATCAACAACCAATTAATGCACAACTATATTCTACCCACTTCAAGACTCCGCTACAATATAGAAGCATCAAGAAATATGGGCCAATAAAAATAGGCCTTCTACAGTCACCTACTTTTAATACCTGTTTGTATTTTTTTGTTTCGTGTTCTGTCTTGCGTTAAAAGTTAATTTTCACCTCATCCAAAACTATTGTAACATGTCACTTCACCCAAATGAAGGTATAAAAACTCGAAAGATGTTTACGCTCTATTCAGTTAAAAGTTGTGTGTGTTTGTGTAAACTAAAGTCTTTTAAAATGTAATAAGTTTTACGAAACGCGCTCAAGTGTCGCGTCAGACTAGAAATAAAAATGAATTTTGGAGAATTGACCTTTGAATTACCATCAACAGTGAAAAGAAACGTAAGAAAGATCGAGAAAATTCGTGTTAGAATTATTAATCTTACTTTTTCGGTTATATTTAACAATATATATATATATATATATATATATATATATATATATATATATATATATATATATATATATATATATATATATATATATATATATGTCGTACCTAATAGCCAGAACGCACTTCTCAGCCTACTATTCAAGGCCCGATTTGCCTAATAAGCCAAGTTTTCATGAATTAATGTTTTTTCGTCTACCTAACCTACCTAACCTAACCTAACCTAGCTTTTTTTGGCTACCTAACCTAACCTTACCTATAAATATAGGTTAGGTTAGGTTAGGTAGGGCTGGTTAGGTTCGGTCATATATCTACGTTAATTTTAACTCCAATAAAAAAAAATTGACCTCTTACATAATGAAATGGGTAGCTTTATCATTTCATAAGAAAAAAATTAGAGAAAATATATTAATTCATGAAAAATTGGCTTATTAGGCAAATCGGGCCTTGCATTGTAGGCTGAAAAGTGAGTTCTGGCTACTAGGTACGACATATATATATATATATATATATATATATATATATATATATATATATATATATATATATATATATATGTATATATATATATATATATATATATATATATATATATATATATATATATATATATATATATATACATATATATATATATATATATATATATATGTATATATATATATATATATATATATATATATATATATATATATATATATATATATATATATATATAAATATATATATATATATATATAAATATATATATATATATATATATATATATATATATATATATATATATTTATATATATATATATATATATATATATATATATATATATATATATATATATATATATATATATATATATATATATATATATATATATATATATATAAATATATATATGTCGTACCTAGTAGCCAGAACGCACTTGTCAGCCTACTATGCAAGGCCCGATTTGCGTAATAAGCCAAGTTTTCATGAATTAATTGTTTTTCGACTACCTAAGCTACCTAACCTAACCTAACCTAACTTTTTCGGCTACCTAACCTAACGTAACCTATAAAGATAGGTTAGGTTAGGTTAGGTAGTGTTGGTTAGGTTCGGTCATATATCTACGTTAATTTTAACTCCAATAAAAAAAAATTGACCTCATACATAATGAAATGGGTAGCTCCATCATTTCATAAGAAAAAAATTAGAGAAAATATATTAATTCAGGAAAATTTGGCTTATTAGGCAAATCGGGACTTGCATAGTAGGCTGAGAAGTGCGTTCTGGCTACTAGGTACGACATATATATATATATATATATATATATATATATATATATATAGTCCGAGTACGACGTTCTGGCTACTAGGTACACCATATATATATATATATATATATATATATATATATATATATATATATATATATATATATATATATATATATATATATATTATATATGCGAACAAGCCTGAATGGTCCCCAGGACTATATGCGAATGAAAACTCACACCCCAGAAGTGACTCGATCCCATACTCCCAGGAGCAACGCAACTGGTAACTACAGGGCGCCTTAATCCACTTGACCATCACGGCCTTCAAAGGAAGTGATAGCCGAGGCTATTTGAGCCACTTCCCCGACGGCAACTCGGATGGTAATCTTGGGCATAGCATTTCACCAAATCACCTCATTCTTTGGGGCACACGTGAGGAACACAAATGCGAACAAGCCTGAATGGTCTCCAGGACTATATGCGAATGAAAACTCACACCCCAGAAGTGAGTTCGAGTCACTTTTGGGGTGTGAGTTTTCATTTGCATATAGTCCTGGGGACCATTCAGGCTTGTTCGCATTTGTGTTCCTCACGTGTGCCCCAAAGAATGAGGTGATTTGGTGAAATGCTATGCCCAAGATTACCATCCGAGTTGCCGTCGGGGAAGTGGCTCAAATAGCCTCGGCTATCACTTCCTTTGACGGCCGTGATGGTCAAGTGGATTAAGGCGCCCGCTTGATGTTTGCGAGGCACTACACATCAAGAAGTCAACACCAGCAATCAACAGCCAATTATTGCACAACTATATTCTACCCACCTCAAGACTCCGCTCCAATATAGAAGCATCAAGAAATATGGACCAATAGGCTTTCTACAAACACTTCTATTCAATATCCATTGTTTCGTGTTCTGTCTTGTGTTGATGAAATTAATACCCTATTAATGCCACCTCACCCCATCCACCTCACTCAAATGTAGATATAAAATCGGAGATGCGTAAGTTCTATTCAGTTGTGTATTTGTAAACTAAAGTCTTTGAAAATGTAATAAGTTTTACGAAACGCGCTCGTGTCGCGTCAGACTAGAAATAAAAATGAATTTTGGAGAATTGATTTTTGATTTACCTCCAACAGTGAAAAGAAATGTACGAAAGATTGAGAAAATTCGTGTTAGAATTATTAATCTTACTTTTTAGGTCATATTTAATAATATATATATATATATATATATATATATATATATATATAACTGAAAACTCACACCCCAGAAGTGACTCGAACCCATACTCCCAGGAGCCACGCAACTGGTATGTACAAGACGCCTTAATCCACTTGACCATCACGACCGGACATAATGAGGTGATAGCCGAGGCTATTTGAACCACCCCACCGCCGGCACTCGGATAGTAATCTTGGGCATAGCATTTTACCAAATCACCTCATTCTTTGGGGCACACGTGAGGAACACAAATGCGAACAAGCCTGAATGGTCCCCAGGACAATATGCAACCAAGATTACCATCAGAGTGCCGACGGGCTGATGGGCTAAATAGCTTCGGCTACCATCAGTTTTTGTCCAGTGGTAATGGTCAAGTGAATTAAGGTGTCCTGTACATAGCAGTTGTGTTGCTCTTGGCAGTATGGGTTCGAGTCACTTCTGGGTTGTGAGTTTTCAGTTATATATATATATATATATATATATATATATATATATATATATATATATATGCGAACAAGCCAGAATGGTCCCCTGGACAATATGCAACTGAAAACTCACACCCCAGAAGTGACTCGAACCCATACTCCCAGAAGCAACGCAACTGGTATGTACAAGACGCCTTAATCCACTTATGTCCGGTCGTGATGGTCAAGTGCATTAAGGCGTCTTGTACATACCAGTTGCGTTGCTTCTGGGAGTATGGGTTCGAGTCACTTCTGGGGTGTGAGTTTTCAGTTATATATATATATATATATATATATATATATATATATATATATATATATATATATATATATATATATATATATATATATATATACATATATATATATATGTCGTACCTAGTAGCCAGAACGCACTTCTCAGCCTACTATGCAAGGCCCGATTTGCCTAATAAGCCAAGTTTTCATGAATTAATTGTTTTTCGACTACCTAACCTACCTAACCTAACCTAACCTAACTTTTTCAGCTACCTAGCCTAACCTAACCTATAAAGATAGGTTAGGTTAGGTTAGGTAGGGTTGGTTAGGTTCGGTCATATATCTACGTTAATTTTAACTCCAATAAAAAAAAATTGACCTCATACATAATGAAATGGGTAGCTTTATCATTTCATAAGAAAAAAATGAGAGAAAATATATTAATTCAGGAAAACTTGGCTTATTAGGCAAATCAGGCCTTGCATAGTAGGCTGAGAAGTGCGTTCTGGCTACTAGGTACGACATATGTATATATATATATATATATATATATATATATATATATATATATATATATATATATATATATATATATATATATATATATATGTCGTACCTAGTAGCCAGAATGCACTTCTCAGTCTACTATGCAAGGCCCGATTTTCCTAATAAGCCAAGTTTTCATGAATTACTTGTTTTCGACTACCTAACCTACCTAACCTAACCTAACCTAACTTTTTCGGCTACCTAACCTAACCGAACCTATAAAGATAGGTTAGGTTAGGTAGGGTTGATTAGGTTCGGTCATATATCTACGTTAATTTCAACTCCAATAAAAAAAATTGACCTCATACATAATGAAATGGGTAGCTTTATCATTTCATAAGAAAAACATTAGAAAAAAATATATTAATTCAGGAAAACTTGGCTTATTAGGCAAATCGCAAATTTGTTATGTCCCTTATGTGTAGTGGAAGCGTGTTGAACAGTCTCGGGCCTCTGATGTTGATAGTTCTCTCTCAGCGAACCTTTTGCACCTCTGCTCATCAGTGTGCAGAGGTACACTATTTTACACATTCTGCCATGCCTTCTGGTCTCATATGGTGTTATGCAGGTTCCAAATCTGCATGACTGGTTCCAAACCTGCATGAACATTTGAAACCATCTTTCTAATATTTTCCAATTATTATGTATAATAATTTTCCTAAATGTTAACCTTTTCCAAAATGTAAATTAAAATTACAAAACCCAAGCTGCGTAACAAGAGATGTCAGATGTACATGAACAATTTATAATGAAATATAAAGTAAATCTAGCAGCAAAACCCCAATGCACTTGGTGGGTTTGCTAAAATTATGAGAAGGATTAAAACAGAAGAGGACTGTTTGAGGCTTCAAGAAGACCTAGACAAGCTGAAGGAATGGTCGAACAAATGGTTGTTAGAGTTTAACCCAACCAAATGTAATGTAATGAAGATAGGTGTAGGGAGCAGGAGGCCAGATACAAGGTATCATCTGGGAGAGGAAATTCTTCAGGAGTCAGAGAAGGAAAAAGACTTGGGGGTTGATATCACGCCAGACCTGTCTCCTGCAGCACATATCAAGCGGATAACATCAGCGGCATATGCCAGGCTGGCCAACATACGAATGGCATTCAGAAACTTGTGTAAAGAATCATTCAGAACTTTGTATACCACATATGTCAGGCCAATCCTGGAGTATGCAGCCCCAGCATGGAGTCCATATCAAGTCAAGGATAAGACTAAACTGGAAAAGGTTCAAAGGTTTGCCACCAGACTAGTACCCGAGCTGAGAGGTATGAGCTACGAGGAGAGACTACGGGAATTAAACCTCACTTCGCTGGAAGACAGAAGAGTTAGGGGGGACATGATCACCGCATTCAAGATTCTGAAGGGAATTGATAGGGTAGATAAAGACAGTCTATTTAACACAAGGGGAACACGCACAAGGGGACACAGGTGGAAACTGAGTGCCCAAATGAGCCACAGAGATATTAGAAAGAACTTTTTTAGTGTCAGAGTGGTTGACAATGGAATGCATTAGGAAGTGATGTGGTGGAGGCTGACTCCATACACAGTTTCAAGTGTAGATATGATAGAGCCCAATAGGCTCAGGAATCTGTACACCTGTTGATTGACGGTTGAGAGGCGGGACCAAAGAGCCAGAGCTCAACCCCCGCAAACACAACTAGGTGAGTACACACACACACACACACACACACACACACACACACACACACACACACACACTCACACACACACACACACATATGTGTATGTAATCTCTGTGTAAATGATCTAGTTAAGTATTCAGAGCAGGAATCTACGTTAGTAGGGTAAAAAAATTAAGATTCAATCAAGTATTCAGAGAGAAGCACCTATTGGAGCTGGACGTGAGAAAAGCTGTTGGGTCGGACGGAATCTCACCATGGGTATTGAAAGAGTGTGCAGGAGCACTTTGTTTGCCACTCTCCATAGTGTATAGTAAGTCACTGGAAACGGGAGACCTACCAGAAATATGGAAGACGGCTAATGTAGTCCCAATATACAAAAAGGGCGACAGACAAGAGACACTAAACAACAGGGCCAGTGTCCTTAACTTGTATACCATGCAAGGTGATGGAGAAGATCGTGAGAAAAAACCATGTAACACATCTGGAGAGTCGAGACTTCGTGACAACCCATCAACATGGGTTCAGGGAGGGTAAATCTTGCCTAACAGGCTTAATAGAATTCTACAATCAAGTGACAAAGATTAAGCAAGAAAGAGAAGGATGGGCGGACTGCATATAAGCTGGAGAAACAGGTAGGAGTAACTGGTAGGGCGCTCCAGTGGATAAGGGAGTACCTAAGCAATAAGAAGCAGAGAGTTACAGTGATGGGTGAGACCTCAGATTGGCGTGAAGTCACCAGTGGAGTCCCACAGGGCTCTGTACTTGGACCTATCCTGTTTCTGATATACGTAAATGATCTCCCGGAGGGAGGGTATAGACTCATTCCTCTCAATGTTTGCTGACGACGCCAAAATTATGAGAAGGAATAAGACAGAGGAGAACAGCTTGAGGCTTCAAGAAGACCTGGAAAAGCTGCAGGAATGGTCGAACAAATGGTTGTTAGAGTTTAACCCAAGCAAATGTAATGTAATAAAGATAGGGGTAGGAAGCAGGAGGCCAGATACAAGGTATCATTTGGGAGACGAAATAATTCAAGAGCCAGAGAGAGAGAAAGACCTGTGGGTTGATATCACGCCACACCTATCCCCTGAAGCTCATATCAAGAGGATAACATCAGCGGCATATGCCAGGTTGGCTAACATAAGAACGGCATTTAGAAACCTGTAAGGAATCTTTAAGAACATTATATACCACATATGTCAGACCAATCCTGGATTATGCGGCTCCAGCATTTAGTCCATATCTAGACAAGCATAAGACTAAACTAGAAATGATTCAAAGGTTTGCCACCAGACTAGTACTCGAGCTGAGAGGTATGAGCTACGAGGAGAGACTACGGGAATTAAACCTCACTGCGTTGGTAGACAGAAGAGTTCGGGGGGACATGATCACCACATTCAAGATTCTCAAGGGAATCGACAGGGTAGATAAAGACAGGTTATTTAACACAAGGGGCACACGCACTAGGGGACACAGGTGGAAACTGAGTGCCCAAATGAGCCACAGAGATATTAGAAAGAACTTTTTTAGTGTCAGAGTGGTTGACAAATGGAATGCATTAGGAAGTGATGTGGTGGAGGCTGACTCCATACACAGTTTCAAGTGTAGATATGATAGAGCCCAATAGGCTCAGGAACCTGTACACCTGTTGATTGACGGTTGAGAGGCGGGACCAAAGAGCCAGAGCTCAACCCCCGCAAACACAACTAGGTGAGTACACACACACACACACACACACACACACACACACACACACACACACACACACACACACACACACACACACACACACACACACACACACACACACCAATCCTGGAGTATGCGGCCCCAGCATGGAGCCCGTACCTTGTCAAGCACAAGAAGAAGCTGGAAAAAGTCCAAAGGTATGCCACTAGACTAGTCCCAGAACTAAGAGGCATGAGTTACGAGGAAAGGCTGCGGGAAATGCACCTTACGACACTGGAAGACAGAAGAGTATGGGGAGACATGATCACAACCTACAAAATCCTCATAGGAATCGACCGGGTAAACAAGGATTAACTATTCAACACTGGTGGGACGCGAACAAGGGGACACAGGTGGAAACTGAGTACCCAGATGAGCCACAGAGACGTTAGAAGGAACTTTTTCCGTGTCAGAGTAGTTAACAGATGGAATGCATTAGGCAGTGATGTGGTGGAGGCTGACTCCATACACAGTTTTAAATGTAGATATGATAGAGCCCAATAGGCTCAGGATTCTGTACGCCAGTTGATTGACAGTCGAGAGGCGGGACCAAAGAGCCAAAGCTCAACCCCCGCAAGCACAAATAGGTGAGTACAAATAGGTGAGTACAAGTGTGAACTGGCAAGAAAGCCAGCAAAAAGCAAGTTAACTGGCAGAAAGGGCACAAGAAGAAAACCCTGATGTAATAGGACTCACGGAAACAAAATTGTCAGGAGTCATAACAGATGCTGTGTTTCCAAAGGACTACTATATAGTAAGGAACGAGAGGGAAGGGAGAGGAGGTGGAGGAGTGACCCTGCTGATAAGGAAGGACTGGAGTTTTGATGAGATGGAAATTCCGGGCTGTGACGGATTAAGAGATTACATAACAGGAACTATAATAATAATAGTGGCAGTCATTTAGAACCCTCCCCTAAATGGCAGAAGACCTAGATAGGTGTTTGATAGGAACAACATGGCAACCATTAATATAATAGAGAGAACAGCTTCAGTTGCCTGCAGGAATGGCTCAAGACTCTTAACCATGGGCTTAACCATGGAAAAATAGACTGGGAAAATGGGGATCCACATGGTGGTGCAGATACGTGGAGAGCTAAACTCTTGGAAGTGGCAACAAGGAAATTTCTGAGCCAGCATGTCAAGGAACCCACAGGAGTAAAAGGCAATGATGAACCAGCTAAACTTGATATTCACACTGAATGAGTCAGAAATAAAGGAAGTCAAAGTTGAAGCCCCCATAGGAATGAGTGACCACAGTGTACTGACTTTTGAGTACTTGGTGGAGGTAGGGATAACCTATCCAAGGATGGGATTGAAGGGAAAAAGACTAAATTACCGGAGTGGAAAATATGACGTGATGAGGAACTTCCTCAGAGGAATACCATGGGAAACAAAACTTAGAGACAAGAATGTGCAGGTCATGATGGATTTTGTCACCCAGAAGTACCAGGAAGCTGCAGACAGGTTTAATCCTGCCCAAAAGGAGAAAAACGAAAAACCAAAGAAAAACCAATGGTTCAACCAGGAATGCAAGGTAGCGAAGCAACTGAGTAAAAGAACATGGAGAATCTACAGAAATAACAGAACACCGGAGAGCAGGGAGAGATACCAGAGGGCCAGAAATGAGTACCTCAGAGTGAGGAGGGAAGCAGAGAGACAGTTTGAAAATGACATAGCGAGTAAAGCCAAGACCCAACCAAAGCTGCTCCACAGCCACATCAGGAGGAAAACAGCAGTGAAGGAACAAGTGATGAAACTGTGAAAAGGGGAGAACAGATACACAGAGAATGACAAGGAGGTGTGTGAAGAACTCAACAAGAGATTCCAGGAGGTCTTCACAATAGGAAAAGGATAAGCCCTTGTATTAAATGAGAAGGAGGCAAACTAAGCAACCTTGGAGGGAATTGACATCACCAGTGATGAGGTCAAAAGGTGTCTGCTGGAGCTGGATGTGACAAAGGCTGTTGGGCCTGATAGAATCTCACCATGGATACTATAGGGAGGTGCAGAAGCACTAAGTGTGCCACTCTCTATGGTGTATAATAGGTCACTGGAAGCAGGAGACTTACCAGAAAGTTGGAAGACAGCTAACGTGGTCCCAATGTACAAGAAGGGTGACAGGCAAGAGGCACTTAACTACAGGCCAGTTTCCCTAACTTGTATACCATGCAAGGTGCTGGAGAAGATCGCGAGGAAAAGTCTCGTAGAGCACCTGGAGGGAAATAACTTTGTAACGCACCACCAACATGGGTTCAGGGATAGTAAATCGTGCCCCACAGGTTTAATAGAATTCTATGACCAGGCAACAAAAATTAGGCAGGAAAGAGATGGGTGGGCAGACTGCATTTTCCTGGACTGCCAGAAAGCTTTTGATACAGTACCCCATAAAAGGCTGTTAAAAATGTTAGAGCAACAGGCAGGAGTAAAAGGGAAGGTGCTCCAGTGGATAAGGGAGTACTTAAGCAACAGGAAACACCGAGTAACGGTGAGGGGGGAGACATCAGAGTGGCGAGATGTCACAAGCGGAGTCCCACAGGGCTCAGTACTTGGACCCATCCTGTTTCTAATATATGTAAACGATTTTCCGGAGGGTATACACATGTTCCTCTCAATGTTTGTTGATGATGCAAAAATTATAAGAATCAAGACGGATGAAGATAGACAGAGATTACAGGATGACCTGGACAAACTGGAGGAATGGTCTAGAAAATGGCTGCTAAAGTTCAACTTAGGTATGTGTAAGGTAATAAAATTAGGCGAAGGGAGCATGAGGCTGAACACAAGGTATCGTCTGGGAGGTAAAATCCTGCAGGAGTCAAATAGAGAGAAAGATCTGGGGGTTGATATCACACCGAACCTGTCCCCAGAGGCCCACATCAAAAGAATATCATCAGCGGCATATGCTAGACTGGCCAATATAATAACTACATATAGAAACTTGTTTAAGGAATCGTTCAGGACCCTGTATATCACCTATGAAAGATCAATCCAAGAGTATGCAGCTCCAGCCAGGAGTCCATACCTAGTTAAACACAAGACAAAGTTAGAGAAGATTCATCGCTATGCCACCCGGCTCGTCCCGGAACTGAGAGGAATGAGCTACGAGGAAAGGCTAAAGGAGCTGAACCTCACATCCCTGGAAAACAGAAGAGTAAAGGGAGACATGGTAACCACCTACAAAATTCTCAAGGAAATTAATAGGGTGGACAAAGACAAACTCTTCAGCACCGGTGGGATACGAACAAGGGGACACAGGAGTAACTTAGTTTCTAGATGTGTCACAGAGACGTTAGAAGGATTTTTTTCCGTGTCAGAGTAGTTAAGAATGGGAATGCACTAGGAAGTGATGTGATGGAGGCTGACTCCATACACAGTTTCAAATGTAGATATGATGGAGCCCAGTGGGCTCAGGAATCTGTACACCAGTTGATTGACAGATGAGAGGCGGGACCAAAGAGCCAGAGCTCAAACCCCGCAAGCACATTTAGGTGTACAATTAGGTGAGTACTTGGACACAGCCACCTAGACTCAGCCACTTGGACACAACCACTCGGACACAGCCACTTGGACACAACCACATGGACACAGCCACTTGGACAGTCACTTGGACACAGCCACTTGGACAAAACCACTTGGACACAACCACTTATAAACAGGCACTTGGACACAACCACTTAGAATCATCAGCTTGGACACAGTCACTTGGGCACAACCATTTGGACACAGGCACTTGGACACAGCCATTTGGACACAGCACCTGGACACAGCCACTTGGACACTGTTACTTGAACACAGCCACATAGACACACCCACTTGGGAACAGCTACTTGGACACAGCCACGTGGACACAGCTACTTGGACACAGCCACTTGGCCACAGCCACTAGGACACAACCAGTTGGACACAGTCACTTGAACACAACCACTTGAACACAATCACATGGACACAGCCACTTGGATACAACCACTTGGACACAACCACTAGGACACAGTCACTTGGACACAGCCACTTGGCCACAGCCACTAGGACACAAACACTTGGATACAGCCACTTGGCTACAGTCTCAAAGACACAAACACTTGGACACAGCCACTTAGACACAGTTACTTCGCCATAGCCACTAAGAGACAAACACTTGGACACAGTCACTTGTACACAGTCACTTGGACACAGCCACTTGGACACAGTCACTTTGCTACAAACACTAGTACACAGACACTTGGACACAGTCACTTGGCCACAGCCACTGGGACATAAACACTTGAACACAGTCACTTTGACACAGCCAATTGGCCACAGCCACTCGGACACAATCTCTTGGAGACAGTCACTTGGACACAGCCTCTTCGCCACAGTCACTAGGACACAAGCACTTGGACACAACCACTTTTACACAGTCACTTGGACACAAAAATTTGGGCACAAACACTTGGATACAGTCACTTGGACACAGCCAATTAGTCACAGCCACAAGGACACGAACACATGGACACAACCACTTGGACACAACCACTTAACCACACCCTCTTGGAGACAGCCACTTGGACACAGCCTCTTCGACATAGCCCGTTAGACACAGCCACTTGAACACGACCTCTTAGTCACAACAACTTTGAAACAGCTAATTGGACGCAGCCACTTGGACACAGTCATTTGGACACAGGCATTTGACACAGCCACCTGAAACAACCACTTGGACACAGCCACTGGGAAACAACCACTCGGACACAGCCACTTGGACACAGTCACTTGGACACAGTCGCGTGGACACAGTCACTTGGAAAAAGTCACTTGGACACAGTCACTTGGACACAGCCACTTGGATACAACCACTTCGACACAGTCACTTGGACACAGCCAATAGGACACAGCCAATTGGACACAACCACTTGGACACAGCCACTTGGACACAACCACTTATCAACAGGAACTTGGACACAACCACTTGGACACAGCTGCTTGGACACAGTCACTTCAACCCAGCCACACGGACACAGCCACTTTGACATAGCCACTTTGGCAAAACCACTTGGGCACAGGCACTTGGACTCAGCCATTTGGACACAGCCACTTGGACACAGCCTCTTGAACACAGTTACTTGGACACGCCACTTAGACTCAGTCACTTGGAGACAGCCACTTGGACACAGCCTCTTGGACACAACTACTCGGACACAACCACATGGACACAGACACTTGGATACAGCCCCTTGTGCACAACCACTTTGACACAGCTAATTTGACACAGACTACTTGGTCACAGCCACTTTGACACAGGCATTTGGACACAACCAGTTGGACACAGTCACTTGGAAACAACCACTTGGACACAGCTGTTTGGACACAGCCACTTGGACACAGTTCCTTTGACACAGGCATTTGAACACAACTAGTTGGACACAGCCACTTGAACACGACCTCTTAGTCACAACAACTTTGAAACAGCTAATTGGACGCAGCCACTTGTACACAGTCATTTGGACACAGCCACATGAAACAACCACTTGGACACAGCCACTTGGACACAGCCACTTGGACTCAGTCACTTGGACACAACCAGTTGGGCACAGTCACTTGGAGACAACCACTTGGACACAGCCACTTGGACACAGCAACTTGGACACAGCCACATGGACACAACCACTTGAGAACAGCTACATGGACACAGCCACGTGGACGCAGCCACTTGGATACAGCTACTTGGACACAGACACTTGGACACAATCACTTTGACACAGCCACTAGGACAGAAACACTTGGAAACAGCCACTTGGCCACAGTCACTTGGCCACAGTCACTTGGCCACAAACACTTGGAATTAGTCATTTGGACAATGTCACTTGGCCACAGCAAATAGGACACAAACACTTCGACACAGTCACTTGGACATAGTCACTTACACACAGCCACTTGGACACAGTCACTTGGCCACAAACACTAGGACACAGCCACTTGGACACAGTCACTTGGTCATAGGCACTAGGACACAAACACTTGAACACAGTCACTTTGACACAGCCACTTGGCGACAGCCACTAGGACACAAACACTTGGACACAACCACTTAGACACAGTCACTTGGCTAGAGCAAATGTTTTTTTCATTGGAAAAAAACCACTTGGCCACAGCCACTAGGACACAAACACTTGGACACAACCACTTAGACACAGTCATTGGAAAAAAGCCACTTGGCCACAGCTACTAGGACACAAACTCTTGGACACAACCACTTGGACACAATCACTTGGACACAGTCACTTGGCTAGAGCAAATGCGACAAAACCACTTGGACACAGTCATATAGACACAGCCACTTGCCTACAGCCACATTGACACAAGCACTTGGACACAACCACTGGGACACAACCACTTGACCACAGCCACTCGAACACAACCTCTTAGACACAGTCACTTAGACACAGCCTCTTCGCCACAGCCACTAGGACACAAGCACTTGTACACAAACACTCGGCCACCGTCACATAGCCACAGCCGCTGGTACACAAAAAATAGGGCACAACCACTTGGACACAGTAAACTTGGACATAGCTAATGTCCACAGGAACTTGGAAACAACTACTTGGAAAAGATGCTTGGACATAGTCAATTGGACCCAGCCACACGGACACAGCCACTTTGACATAGCCACTTTGGCAACACCACTCTGACACAGGCACTTGGACACAGCCATTTCGACACAGCCACTTGGACACAGCTACTTGGACACAGTTACTTGGACATGCCACTTAGACACAGTCACTTGGACACAGCCACTTGGACACAGCCACTAGGGCACAACCACTTGGAAACAACAACTTGAACACTGCCACAATAGGACGCTGCCACACTTGGGCACAGCCTTTTGGGCGCAACCACTTCGACACAACTACTTGGACACAGCTAATTGGACACAGCCTCTTGGACACAAATACTTGGACACAACCACTTGGACACAGCAACTTGGACACAGCCCCTTGAGCACAAACAGTTTGACACAGCTAATTGGACACAGCCACTTGGTCACAGCCACTTGGAGACAGGCATTTGAACACAGCCATTTGGAAATAACTACTTGGACACTGCAACTTGGACACAGCCACTTGGACACAGTCACTTGGACACAGTCACTTGCACACTGCCACTTCGACACAGTCACTTCGACACAGTCACCTGGACACAGTCACTTAGACACAGGCATTGGGACACAGCCACCTGAAACAACCACTTGGACACAGCCACTTGGACACAACCACATGGACACAGCCACATAGACACAGCCACTTCGACACACAAAAACTTATACACAGGCACTTGGACACAGCCATTTGGACATAGCCACTTGGACACAGCCAATTGGACACAGTCACTTGGACACGGCACTTGGACACAACGACTTTGACACAGCCACTTGGACACAACCACTTGAACACAATCACTTGGACACAGCCACTTGGGCACAGCCTCTTGGACTCAGCCACTTCGACAAAGTCACTTGGACACAACCACTTCGACACAGCCACTTGGACACAACCACTTGGACAAAAGCACTTGATCACAGTCACTTGGGCACAACCACTTGGACTGAGCCACTTGAACACGGTCACATGGACACAACCTGTTGAACACATTCATTTGAACACAACAACTTGGACACAACCACTTGGACACACCCACTTGGACGGAGCCTCTTGGACTCATCCACTTGGACACAGCCACTTGGACACAGTCTCTTGGACGCAGCCACTTGAACACAGTCACTTGGACACACCCACTTGGACGCAGCCTCTTGGACTCATCCACTTGGACATAGCCACTTGGACACAACCACTTGGACACAACCACTTGAACACAGTCACTTGGACACAGCCACGTGGACGCAGCCTCTTGGAGACATTCACTTCGATACAGCAACTTGGACGCTACCATTTGGACACAACCACTTAGACACAGCCACTTGGACCCTGCCAATTGGACAAAGTCACTTTCGATTCCCGCACGAGGCAGAAACAAATGGGCAAAGTTTCTTTCACCCTGAATGCCCCTGTTACCTAGCAGTAAATAGGTACCTGGGAGTTAGTCAGCTGTCACGGGCTGCTTCCTGGGGTGTGTGTGTGTGGTGTGAAAAAAAAGTAGTTAGTGTAGTTAGTAAACAGTTGATTGACAGTTGAGAGGCGGGCCGTAAGAGCAAAGCTCAACCCCCGTAAACACAACTAGGTGAATACAACTAGGTGAATACTTGGTCACAGCCACTTGGACGCAGCCACTTGGACACAGCCACTAGGACACAGTCACTTCGACATAGTCACTTGGACACAACCACTTGGACATAAACACATGGACACATTTACTTAGACACAACTACTTGGACACAGTCCTTTGGACACAGGCACTTGGACACAGGCACTTGGACACAGTCACTTGGACACAACCACTTGAACACAATCACTTGGACACCACCACTTGGACACAGCCACTTGGACACAGCCAGTTGGACACAACCACTTGGACACAGTCACTTGGACACATCTACTTGGATTCAGCCAATTTTACAAAGTCACTTGGACACAGCCACTTGGACACAGCCACTTGGACACACCCACGTGGACACAGCCACTTGGACACAGCCTTTTGGGCACAACCACTTGGACACAACCACTTGGACACAGTCACTTATAAACAGGCAATTGGACACAGCCACTTGCACACAGCCACTTGGGAAAAACCAATGTGACACAGGTACTTGGACACAGCCATTTGGACACAGCCACTTGGACACAGCCACTTGGACACAGTTACTTGGACACGTTACTTGGACACAATCACTTGGACACATCCACTTGGGTGCAGCCACTTGGACGCAGGCACTTGGAAACAGGCACATGGACACAGGCACGTGGACACAGGCACATGGAGAGAACCTCTTTGACACATCTTTGACACTCTGTCACTTGGACAGAGTTACTTGGAGACTGCCACTTGGACTCAACCTCTTGGACAGTCACTTAGACACAGTCACTTGGACACAACCACTTCGACACAGCTACTTGGACACAGTAACTTGGACACAGCAAATTGGACACTGACACTTGGACACAGCCCCTTGGACACAAACACTTGTACAGAACCTCTTTGACACATCCTCATGGATACAGGTACTTGTACACAGTCACTTGGACACAGCCACTTGGACACAACCACATGGACACAGAGACTTGGACACAGTCATTTGGACACAGCCACTTAGACACAAGCACTTGGACACAACCACTTGGACACAGTCACCTGGACACAACCACTTATAAACAGGCACTTGGACACAACCACTTTTAAACAGGCACTTGGACACAACCACTTGGACACATCCACTTGGACACAGCCACTTGGGCACAACCACTTGCGCACAACCACTTGGACACAGCCAATTGGACACAGCCACTTATAAACAGGCACTTGGGCACAACCACTTGGACACAGTCACTTGGACACAGCCACTTGCGCACAAAAACCTTGACACAACACTTGGACACAGCGACCTGGACACAGCCACATGGACACAAATACTTGAATGCAATCACTTGGACACAGCCACTTGGACACAGCCTCTTGGATAGAGTCACGTGGACACTGCCACTTGGGCACAGGCACCTGGACTCAGCTACTTCGACACAGCCACTTGGACACAACCACTTTGACACAACAATTTGAACACAGCCACTTGGTCACAGTCACTTCGACATAGTCACTTGGACACAACCACTTGGACACAAACACATGGACACAGTACTTTGGACACAGGCACTTGCACACAGTCACAAGGACAAAGCCACTTGGACACAACCAGTTGGACACAGCCACTTGGACACAGTCACTTAGAAAGAGTCACTTGGACACAACCACTTGAACACAATCACTTGGACACCACCAGTTGGACACAACCACTTGGACACAACCACTTTAACACAACCACTTGGAAACAGTCACTATGACACAACCACTTGGACACAGCGACTTGGTCACAGTCACATGGATACAGTCACATGGACACAGCCACTTGGACACAGTCAGTTGGACACAACCACGTGGACACACTTATAAACAGGCAATTGAACACAACCACTTTGACACAGCCACTTGGACACAGTCATTTAGACCCAGCCACATAGACACAGCCACTTAGGCAAAACCAATGTGACACAGGCACTTGGACACATCCATTTGGACACAGCCACTTGGACACAGCCCCTTGGACACAGTCTCTTGGACTCAGCCACTTCGACAAAGCCACTTGGACTCAACCTCTTGGACAGTCACTTAGACACAGTCACTTGGACACAACCACTTCGACACATCTACTTGGACACAGTAACTTGGACACAGCAAATTGGACACTGGCACTTGGACACAGACCCTTGGACACAAACACTTGGACAGAACCTCTTTGACACATCCTCATGGATACAGGTACTTGTACACAGTCACTTGGACACAGCCACTTGGACACAATCTCATAGACACAACCACTTGGACATAGCCACTTGAACACAGTCCTTTGTACACAGCCACTTGGACACACACCATCTAGGACCCAACCACTTTAACACAGCTAATAGGACACAGACATTTGGACAAAGCCACTTGGAAACCACAGCTTGGACTCAGCCAAATGGACACTTGGTATTAGTCACTTGGACACAGTCACTTGAGAACAGTCACGTGGACACAGTCACTTGGACAAAGTCACGTGGACACAGTCACTTAGACACAGTCACTTGGACACAGTCACTTGGACACAGCCACTTGAACACAGCTGCTTGAACACATTCACTTGGACACAGCCACTTCGACACAGTCACTTGGATACAACCACTTCCACACAGTCACTTAGACACAGCCACTTGGACACAGCCAATTGGACACAACCACTTCGACACAGTCACTTGAACACAGTCACTTGGACACAGTCACTTGGACTCAGTATCTTGGACAAAACCACTTGGACACAACCACTTGGGCACAGTCACATGGAAACAACCACTTATAAACAGGCACTTTGACACAACCACTTGAACACAGCCACATGGACACAGCTTTTTGGCCACAACCTCTTGGACATAGCCACTTGGACACAGCCACTTGGACACAGCCTTTTAGTCACCACCATTTGGACACAACCACATGCACACAGCCACTTGGACACAGCCGATTGGACCCAGCCACATGGACACAGCCACTTGGACACAGCCACTTGGACACAGCCACTTGGACACAGCCACTTGAACACAGTCCCTTGGACACAACCACTTGAACACAGTCCCTTGGATACAGCCACTTGGACGCATCCACTTGAACATAGTCACTTGGAATCAGCAACTCTGGCACTACGACTTGACCACAGTCATTTGTACACTGCCACTTGGACTCAGCCACTTGGACACAGTAACTTGGACACTGGCACTTGGACACAGCCACATGGACACAACCACTTGGACAAAACCACTTGGACTTATCCATATGGATTCTGGTACTTGGACACAGCCACAAAAACACAGAGACTTGGACACAGTAACTTGGACACAACCACAAAGACACAGAGACTTGGACACAATCATTTGGACACAACCACATGGACACAACCGCTTGGACAAAACCACTTGGACACAGCCACTTGGACACAGACACATGGACAAAGCCACATGAATAACGGCACTTGGACACAACCACTTGGACACAACCACTTGGACACAGTCACTTGGACACAACCACTAATAAACAGGTACTTGGACACAGCCACTTGGATACAGCTTTTTGAGCACAACCACTTGGACAAAACCACTTGGACACATCCACTTGGACTCAGCCACTTGGACACAGCCTTTTAGGCACAACCTCTTGGACACAGCCACTTGGACTCAGCCACATGGACAAAGCCACATGAATAACGGCATTTGGACACAACCACTTGGACACAACAACTTGGACACAGTCACTTGGACACAACCACTTATAAACAGGCAATTGGACACAGCCACTTGGACACAGCTTTTTGGGCACAACCACTTGGACAAAACTACATGGACACAGCCACTTGGGCACAGTCACTTGGACACAGTCACTTGGACACACACACTTAGACACCGTCACTTAGACACAGCCACTTCGTAACAATCACTAGAACACAAACATTTGGATACAATCACTAGGACGTTGTCACTTCGACACAGCCACTTGGCCACAGCCACTTGGACACAAACTCTTTGACAAAGTCACTTGGTCACAGTTACTTGGCCACAGTCACTTGGACACAATCACTTGGCCACAGCCACTAGGACACAGCCACTTGGACAGAGTCACTTGGCCTCAGCCAATAGGACACAAACACTTGGCCACACCCACTTGGACACAAACAAATGGACACAGCCACTTGGACACAGCCACTTGGGCACAGTCACTTGGACACAGTCACTTGGACACACACACTTAGAAACCCTCACTTAGACACAGCCACTTCGTAAAAGTCATTAGAACACAAACATTTGGATACAATCACTAGGACGTTGTCACTTCGACACAGCCACTTGGCCACAGTCACTTGGACACACACACTTGGACACAGTCACTTAGACAGAGCCACTTCGCCACAACCACTAGGACACAAACACTTGGACACAGTTACTTGGACACAGTTACTTGGACACAGTCACCTGGACACAGTCACTTGGACACAGCCAATAAGACACAAACACTTGGCCACAGCCTCTAGGACACAGCCACTTGGACACAGTCACTAGACCTCAGCCACTAGGACACAAACACTTGGCCACAGCCACTAGGACACAGCCACTTGGACACAGCCACTTGGACAGTCACTTGGCCAAAGCCACTAGGATACAAACACTTGAATACAGTCACTTTGACCCAGCTACTTGGCCACAGCAAGAAGGACATAAACACTTGGACACAACCACTTAGACACTGTCATATGGACACAGCCACTTGGCCACAGCCACTAGGACACAAACTCTTGGACAAAACTACTATGACTCAGCTAATTGGACACAGTAACTTCGACACAGGCATTTGCACACAGATACTAGTAAACAACCACTTTGACACAGCCACATGGACACAGCCACATGGACACAGCCACTAAGACACAGTCACATGAACTCAGTCACTTGGACACAGTCACTTGGACACTGTCACTTGGACTTATTCTCTTGATCACAACCACTTGGACACAACTACTTGGACTCAGTCACTTTGACACAACCACTTGGACACAGCCACTTGGACACTGCCTTTTGAGCACAACCACTTGGACAAAACCACTTGGACACAGTCACTTGAACACAGCCTCTTGGGCACAATCACTTTGACACAGCTAATTGGACACAGCCACTTCGACACAGTCATTTGGACACAATCACTTGGACACTGTCACTTGGACTCATTCTCTTGGACACAACCACTTGGAAACAACCACTTGGATACAGTCACTTTGACACAATCACTTATAAACAGGCACTTGGACACAACCGCTTGGACACAGCAACTTGGACACAGCCTTTTGAGCACAACCACTTGGACAAAACCACTTGGACACACTCACTTGGACACAGCCTCATGGAAACAACTACTCGGACACAACCACTTAGACACAGCTAATTTAACACGGACCACTTGGACACAGCCACTTGGACACAGCCTTTTGGACACAGCTTTTTGGGCACAATCACTTGAACAAAATCACTTGGACACTGCCACTTGGACACAGCCTTTTGGGCACAACCTCTTGGATATAACCACTTGGACACAGCCACTTGGACACAGCCTTTTAGACACAACCACTTGGACACAACCACATGGGCACAGCCACTTGGACACAGTCACTTGGACCCAGCCACATGGACACAGCCACTTGGACCCAGCCACATGGACACAGCCACTTGGACACAGCCACTTGGACAAAACTACTTGGACAAAACCACTTGAACACAGTCCCTTGGAGACAGCCACTTGGACGCATCCACTTGAACACAGTCACTTACAATCAGCAACTTTGGCACTACCATTTGACCACAGTCACTTGTACACATCCACTTGGATGGACTCAGCCACTTGGACACAGTAACTAGGGCACAGCAAATTGGACACTGGCACTTGGACACAGCCACCTGGACACAACCACTTGGACAAAACCACTGTAGATATGATAGAGCCCAGTAGGCTCAGGAATCTGTACACCAGTTGATTGACAGTTGAGAGGCGGGACCAAAGAGCCAAAGCTCAACCCCCGCAAGCACAATTAGGTGAGTACAATTAGGTGAGTACTTGGACTTATCCACATGGATTCTGGTATTTGGACACAGTTACTTAGTCACAGTCACTTGGACACAACCACTTGGACACAGCCACTTGGACACAGCCACATGGACAATGCCACATGAATAACGGCACCTGGACATAACCACTTGGACACAACCACTTGGACACAGTCACTTGGACACAACCACTTATAAACAGGCACATGGACACAGCCACTTGGACACAGCTTTTTGGGCACAGCCACTTGGACACATCCACTTGGAAACAGCCTTTTGGACACAGCTTTTTGGGCACAACCACTTGGACAAAACTACTTTGACACAGCCACTTGGACACAGCCTTTTGGGCACAACCTCTTGGACACAGCCACTTGGACATATCCACTTAAACACAGCCTTTTGGGCACAACCACTTGGACACAACAACTTGAACACAGCCACTTGGACACAGCCACTAACAATGAGGCATTTGGGCACAACCACTTGGACAAAGCTGCTTGGACACAGTAACTTGGACCCAGCCACATGGACACAGCCACTTGGACGCATCCACTTGAACACAATCACTTGGAATCAGCAACTTTGATACTTCCACTTGACCACAATCACTTGGGAACAGCCTCTTGGACTCAGTCACTTGGACACAGTAACTTGGACGCGGCAAATTGGACACTGGCACAAGGACACAGCCACTTGGACAGAACCACTTGTTCACATCCACATGGATACTGGTACTTGGACACAGTTACTTGGTCACAGCCACTTGGACACAATCACATCGACACAGAGACTTGGACACAGTCAATTGGACACAATCACATGGACACAACCACTTGGTCAAAACCACTTGGACACAGCCACTTGGACACAGCCACATGAACAAAGTCATATAAATAAAGTCACTTAGACGCACCCACTTGAACACAGTCACGTGGACACAACCACAAGGACGCAGCTTCTTGGAGACATTAACTTGGACACAGCAACTTGGAAGCAGCCATTTGGAAACAACCACTTAGACACAGCCACTTGGACACTGCCTATTGGACACAGTCACTTAGATACAACCATTTGGACACAGCCACTCGGACACAGCCACTTGATCACAGCTACTTAGACTCAGCCACTTTGACACAGCCAATTGGACACAGCCACTTGTGCGCAGCCACTAGGACACAGTCACTTCGACATAGTCACTTGGACACAACCACTTGAACACAATCACTTGGACACAACCACTTGGACACAACCACTTGGACACAACCACTTGGACACAACCACTTGGACACAGCCACTTGGACACAGCCACTTGGACTCAGCCGCTTGGACACAACCACTTGAAAACAGTCATTAGGACTCAACCACTTGGACTCAGCCACTTGGACACAACCACTTGGAAACATTCATTAGGACTCAACCACTTGGACTCAGCCACTTGGACACAACCACTTGGAAACAGTCATTAGGACTCAACCACTTGGACACAGTCACTTGGACACTGTCACATGGACACAGCCACTTGGACACAACCACTTGGAGACAGCAACTTGGACACAGCCACATGGACACAACCACTTGAGAACAGCTACGTGGACGCAGCCACGTGGACACAGCCACTTGGACGCAGCTGCTTGGACACAGACACTTGGACACAGACACATGGGACAAAGCCACATGAATAACGGCACTTGGACACAACCACTTGGACACAACCACTTGACCACAGCCACTCGAACACAACCTCTTAGAACACAACCACTTGAACACAGTCACATGCACACAGTAACTTGGAGACACCCACTTTGACACAACAACGTGGACACAACTATTTGAACACAGTGAATTGGGTACAGCCACTTGGCCACAGTTACTAGGACACAAACACTTGGACACAGCCACTTGGGCACATACACTTAGACACAGTCACTTAGACACAAACATTTGGATACAATCACTAGGACGTTGTCACTTCGACACAGTCACTTGGCCACAGTCACTTGGACACACACACTTGGACACATTCACTTAGACAGAGCCACTTCGCCACAGCCACTGGGACACAAACACTTGGACACAGTTACTTGGACACAGCCACTTGAACACAGACACTTGGACACAGCCACTTGGACACAGTCACTTGGACACAGCCAATAAGACACAAACACTTGGCCACAGCCACTAGGACACAGCCACTTGGACACAGTCACTTGGCCTCAGCCAATAGGACACAAACACTTGATCACAGTCACTTTGACCCAGCTACTTGGCCACAGCAACAAGGACATAAACACTTGGACACAGCCACTTGGACACAGTCACTTGAGCACAGCCAATAAGACACAAACACTTGGCCACAGCCACTTGGACACAGACACTTGGACACAGTTACTTGGACACACCCACTTTGACACAGCCACTTGGACACAGCCACTTGAAAACAGTCATTAGGACTCAACCACTTGGACTCAGCCACTTGGACACAACCACTTGGAAACAGTCATTAGGACTCAACCACTTGGACACAGTCACTTGGACACTGTCACATGGACACTGCCACTTGGACACAGTCACTTGGCCTCAGCCAATAGGACACAAACACTTGAACACAGTCACTTTGACCCAGCTACTTGGCCACAGCAACAAGGACATAAACACTTGGACACAGCCACTTGGATACAGTCACTTGGACACAGCCAATAAGACACAAACACTTGGCCACAGCCACTTGGACACAGACACTTGGACACAGTTACTTGGACACACCCACTTTGACACAGCCACTTGGACACAGCCACTTGAAAACAGTCATTAGGACTCAACCACTTGGACTCAGCCACTTGGACACAACCACTTGGAAACAGTCATTAGGACTCAACCACTTGGACACAATCACTTGGACACTGTCACATGGACACTGCCACTTGGACACAGTCACTTGGACACACACACTTGGACACAATCACTTGGACATAGCCACTTGAACACAGACACTTGGATACAGCCAATTGGCTGTGTCCAAGTGTCGCACAGGCAAGGCATTTGGACACAGGCATTTGGACACAGGCATTTGGACACAACCAGTTTGACACATTCACTTAGACACAACCACTTGGACACAGCTGCTTGGACACAGCCACTTGGACACAGTCACTTGGACACAACCAGTTGGAAACAGCCACTTGGACACAACCACTTGGACACAGCCACAGGGACACAGCCACTTGGACACAGCCACATGGACACAACCACTTGGGAACAGCTACGTAAACACAGCCATGTGGACACAGCCACTTGTACGCAGCTACTTGGACACAGACACTTGGCCACAGTTCCAAAGACACAAACACTTGGACACAGTCACTTAGACACAGTTACCTCGCCACAGCCACTAGGAGACAAACACTTGAACACAGTCATATAGACACAGTCACTTGGCTAGAGCAAATGCGACAAAACCACTTGGACACAGTCATATAGACACAGCCACTTGGCTACAGCCACATTGACACAAGCACTTGGACACAACCACTGGGACACAACCACTTGACCACAGCAACTCGAACACAACCTCTTAGACACAGTCACTTAGACACAGCCTTTTCGCCACAGCCACTAGGACACAAGCACTTGGACAAAACCACTTGGACACAGTCACTTCGACACCGTCACTTGGCCACAGCCACTGGAACACAACCACTTTGACACAACCACTTGGACACAGTCACTTGGACACAGTCACTTGGCCTCAGCCTCTAGGAAACATAGACTTGGACACAGTCACTTTGACACCGTCACTTGGCCACAGCCACTGGAACACAACCACTTGGGCACAACCACTTGGACACAGTCACTTTGACACCGTCACTTGGCCACAGCCACTGGAACACAACCACTTTGACACAACCACTTGGACACAGTCACTTGGTCACAGCCACTTGGACTCAGCCACTTGGATACAGCCTCTTGAACACAGCCTCTTGGACACAACCTCTTGGACACCGCCACTTTGACACAGCCTCTTAGGCACAACCACTTTGACAATTGCTAATTGGACACAGCCACTTGGACACAGTCACTTGGACTCAGTCTCTTGGACACAGCCACTTGGACACAACCACTTTGACAAAGCCACTTGGACACAGCCACGTGAACACCACTACATTGACATAGTTACTTGGACACAGGCACTTGGAAACACTCACTTGGACGCAGCCACTTGGACGCAGCCTCTTGGACACATCCACTTGGACACAGCCACTTAGACACAGTCACATGGACGCAGCCACTTGAACACAGTCACTTGGACACAGCCACTTGGACGCAGCCTCTTGGACAAATCCACTTGGTCACAGCCACTTGGACGAAGCGACTTGGACACAACTACTTGAACACAGCCACTTTGACACTGGGAAGCGAAGGGAGCAAGAGACAGAACACAAGGTATCGTCTGGGAGGTAAAATCCTGCAGGAGTCAAATAGAGAGAAAGATCTGGGGGTTGATATCACACCGAACCTGTCCCCAGAGGCCCACATCAAAAGAATATCATCAGCGGCATATGCTAGACTGGCCAATATAATAACTACATATAGAAACTTGTTTAAGGAATCGTTCAGGACCCTGTATATCACCTATGAAAGATCAATCCAAGAGTATGCAGCTCCAGCCAGGAGTCCATACCTAGTTAAACACAAGACAAAGTTAGAGACGATTCATCGCTATGCCACCCGGCTCGTCCCGGAACTGAGAGGAATGAGCTACAAGGAAAGGCTAAAGGAGCTGAACCTCACATCCCTGGAAAACAGAAGAGTAAAGGGAGACATGATAACCACCTACAAAATTCTCAGGGGAATTGACAGGGTGGACAAACACAAACTCTTCAGCACGGGTGGGGCACGAACAAGGGGACACAGGTGGAAACTTAGTACCCAGATGAGTCAGAGAGACGTAAGAAATAATTTTTTCAGTGTCAGAGAAGTTAATAGATGGAAGGCAGTAGGAAGTGATGTGGTCTAGGCTGACTCCATACACAGTTTCAAATGTAGATATGATAGAGTCCAGTAGGCTCAGGAATCTGTACACCAGTTGATTGACAGTTGAGAGGCGGGACCAAAGAGCCAAAGCTCAACCCCCGCAAGCACAATTAGGTGTACAATTAGGTGAGTACTTGGACACAGCCACTTTGACTCAGCCACTTGGACACAACCACTTGGACGCAGCCACTTGGACACAGTCACGTGTACACAACCACTTGGATGCAGCCACTTGGACACAGCCACATGAACGCAGACACTTGGACACAGTCACTTGGACACAGCCATTTGGACACAGTCATTTGCACACAGTCACTGGGACACAGCCACTTGAACACAGCCACTTGGATACAGCCACTTGGACAACCCTACTTGGATCCAGCCACTTGGACACATGCACTTGGACACAGCCACTTGGATACAGCCATTTGGATACAGGCACTTCGACACAGCTATTTGGACGCAGCCACTTGGACACAGCCACTTGGGTACAGCCACTTGGACACAGGCACTTGGACACAGCTATTTGGACGCAGCCACTTGGCCACTGCCGCGTATGAAAATGTCAATACCCACTAGCCTGGAAACACACTTTGCCAATCATTAACCAGATACCCACACCCACGTACAGACTTGCAAAGCGACTCAACGGCTTGCTGACTCCTTACATTCTTTTGCGTCTCGATGTCGAATATGTAGTCCAATAAGATCTCCAACTTTCCGGGCCATCTCACTTGGTCTGTACATAACGTGACAGTTTATAACCAGATTTAGTAGAGTGACTTGGTCCTCAGTGAGGTTGATTCCACCAAGGTTCAAGAAGCCATCTCTGGGTCGTGGAATCGCCAAAAAAACGGCCAACCTACTCATGAAAAACTCTCCAGACACAAAGCAGAACGCCTTGAAGGAAACCAACGTTGGAAAACAACCAACGTTGTTTTATCAAATCAACCAAATCAACCTAATCAACCAAATCAACCAATCAACCAAATCAAAAAAGGAGGTGATTTGATAAAACAACCATGCCCAAGATTACCATCAAAGTGCCATCGGGGAGGTGGTTCAAATAGCCTCGGCTATCACCTCTTTTTGTACGGTCACTGATGGTCGAGTGGTTAAGGACTCCCTGTACACCAGTTGCATAGTGCTCCTGGCAGTATATATATATATATATATATATATATATATATATATATATATATATATATATATATATATATATATATATATATATATATATATATATATATATATATATATATATATATATATATATATATATATATATATATATATGACAATGTCAGACCACGGAGGAAAAATGAAACAGGAAATTTCCTTAAGTACTTCTGGAGATGTATTTAATATACGAAAGTACTTAAGGAAATTTCCTGTTTCATTTTTCCTCCGTGGTCTGACATTGTCACATTCTTAATCACGTGTTTATTTTCGTGATATACACACACACACATATATATATATATATATATATATATATATATATATATATATATATATATATATATATATATATATATATATATGCGAACAAGCCTGAACGCTCTCCAGGCATATGTGCAACAAGTTGCATATATGTTTGTCGAGTGGTTAAGGGATCCAGTACATCAGATGCATTGCTTCTGGCAGTATGGGTTCGAGTCACTTCTGTGGTGTGAGTTTTCAGTGGCATATATGCCTGGAGACTGTTCAGGCTTGTTCGCATTTGTGTTCCTCACGTGTGCCCTAAAGAATGATGTGATTTGATAAATTACCATGCCCAAGATTACCAACAGAGTGCCGGCGGGGGGATGGGAATTAGCCTCGGCTACCATCCTCTTTTCTCCGGTCGTGTTGGTCGAGTGGTTAAGCGATCCTGTACATTAGATGCATTGATTCTGGCAGTATGGGTTCGAGTCACTTCTGGGGTGTGAGTTTTCAGTTATATATATATATATATATATATATATATATATATATATATATATATATGTATGTATATACATATATATATGTATATTAGTATATTTTGGTAGCAGTCTTTCTTGTAAACATATTTTGTTCAATATGACCGAAAGGGAAAGATTCTAACAAGAATTTTCTGAATATTTCTTGCATTTTTCTTCGCTGTCAAAGGTAATTGAAAAATTAACTCTCCAAAGTTAATTTTCAAATTTTTATTAATGATGTGACGCCTAGAAGCATTTCGTAAGAGACTTCTTAAATTTTCAAAGACAAATTTTTATGTACTCTGTTTCATGCTTATATTTGTTTTTGGGTGAGGTGATAAAACACGAACCAATGGGTGATCATGAGGTAAAAATAATTTTTCATAGTGAAAACACGAATTATTGTTTTTTTTCCTGTTTCTGTGTTGGTTCGGGGTCTTGAAGTGGGTAGAATGTAATTATTTGTTAATTGGCTGTTAATTGCTGGTGTTGACTTTTTCATGTGTAGGGCCTCGCTGATGTCGAGTCTCTTGCTGTCGCTGTATCTATCGATAATTTCTGTGTTGCTTGCTAAGATTTCTCTTGTGATAGTCTGGTTGTGTGTGGAGATTATAGGCTCCTTAATGGAGCCCTGTTGTTTGTGTATTGTTAATCGCCTAGAAAGAGATGTTGTTGTCTTGCCTATAAACTAAGTCCCCAAGTGGGCATGTGAAAGTATAGACGACGTTAGTTTCTTTCAAGGCGTTCTGTTTGGTGTCTGAAGAGTTCTTCATGAGTAGGTTGGCCGTTTTCTTGTTTTTGCAGTAAATTGTCAATTGTATCTTGTGATTTTTGTCTGTGTCGATAACGTTCCTATTAATAATGTCTTTCAGGTCATTTTCCTCCGTTTTAAGAGCCGTCGAAAAGACGTTCCAGTAAAATAGTCTAATAGGGGGTACAAGTGTTGTGTAAGTTGACTCTTCAGAGATTGCATGGCGTTTCACCTTTCTTTTAATGACGTCCTCAACATAACCGTTAGATATGCCATTTTTGAATTAGGACCTGCCTTACCCTATAGAGTTTTTCATCGACCTGCTTCCAATCAGAGCTGTGAGTGAGAGCCCGGTCGACGTAAGCGTTGACAACACTCCTCTTTTTACCTGTCTGGGCAGTCACTATTGGCATGAAGGCACATTCCTACGTTCGTTTCCTAAGTGTAGACTGCAGTGTGGAAGTCATAATTCTTTTCCGTGACTGTTACATCTAGAAAGGGCAGCTTCCCATCACTCTCCATCTCGTAAGTGAAACTAAACACCGAATTTTGCTCGAATGTCTGCTTCAGCTGCTGCAGACGTCTCACATCAGGTTGTTGGAAATTTCCAACAATTATTCTCATCCATAATACAATAGGATGTATTTCCTGTATTAGGCCTCACAATCATTTAATACTCATTTACTAATCCTTAGTACAATGGGATGTATTTCCTGTATTAAGTGTCATAATTAATTAACACCACTAATCCGTAGTCTTTCCACATATCTGTAGATCTAACAGAAGTCCAACCATTTACTTTCCTTTATCAAGGATTATTATTTAGTAATAGGTTACCTATATTTAGTTTACAGCAGTTTACTAGAATTCCTTTACCAAGCTAGATAGATGTTGTAGTAAATAATATCATAATCTAAAATAATTTTCACCTCCAAAGATTTTCGTTTTATTGTTCAGTCTGCATTAACTGACTTGCACTACGATAATCAAATATTACCACATAATGTATTCAATTATAATATCATCAGTCGTCATAAACACTTCCTTCCCTATTTAACTTTAATTAATGAAAAGCATTTATGCTCGGGCTCCCTACTGGGAGTTATCGTGCATACGCGTCCCCCGGGAGGGAAGGAGGACTCTCGCCATATTAGATCTACTGGCAGCAAGGTATACCGAAGCTGTCCTTCTATATCAGACAATAATGCAAGCATCCGTACATCATCGGGCTTCAGATTGAGGACCCAGCCTTTCAGTATCACGGACACCAGTATCAGCAGGCATTATTCCCTCTTGTATTATTATTGTGAGCTCAATAGATAATATTCATGTAGGTGCCCTGTCGTGACGCTCCAGGCAAAAATATAAACCCCATGTAAGTGCTGTTTCCTCCCTAACAATTATTTAGATATTGCATTTATGTGTGTGAATATTAATCTGGAGTGGAAGTTATGTAAGTTAATTATTGCAGCATGGAGTAACACAACTGAGGAGGCGTGTGACTGTTCATATGCTCACGTGTTCCCAGGATCACTATCTCAGAGCTGATTCCAGACTGTTGTAGAGATTGGACTCCAACTACGTTCCTCTGTCACAGCTGAGATTTAATTAGTTCTTATTGTAGATAGTTCTCTCTCAGCTGTGAGAGTAAACACATACTATATTGCATATTGATTACATAATATTTAATCTTTAGCATGTAGTAGTTTATTTTTGCATTAGAATTTACTAATCAATATAATCTGTGTGTGTGCATATTATCATCATTATCATGTATACAATTATTATATATGCATCACGTAGACTAAACTCATTGAAGACCTCCCCAAAATGTGTAATGAGAAGATGGTTCTAGTATGTATAGAATATACGGTTCATTGCATAATAGAATAATAGAATTTATTGCATTTAATCATAGAGATCCATAAGCCACTGGTTCTCTCATTTAGAATATAATTCTAGTCTTTCGAGCTATCTTAGAAATAATTATTATTTTGCATTCATAGAATTATACATTTAATTAGTATTAAACTAGAGCCAGATTTCCCCTCACAGGTACCTGCATAAGAATGTCATCGACGTACCTGCAGTATATGGCGGGTTTCAAGTCCTTGTCAACTACGATCCTTTTCTCTATGGTACCCATGTAGAAGTTTGCAAACAGGACACCTAGTGGAGAACCCATGGCGACCCCATCTACTTGCTTATACATGTGCCTATCCGGCCTCAAGAAGGGTGCCTCTTTAGTACAGTGTACGAGTAACTTCCTCAGTATGCTCTCTGTTATGTCTAGAAGGGTGCAAGCCAAATCACGATACTCTATGGCCGTCATCATCCTGATTGTTTCGTCCATAGGCACGTTGGTAAACAGCGACTCCACATCCGTCATCATCCTGATTGTTTCGTCCATAGGCACGTTGGTAAACAGCAACTCCACATCCAGAGAGGCTCTTACCCCTGTGCTCCATACTCCCCGTGCACCCCGCAGTAAGTCAACGAATTCCTTTGGAGACTTGAGGTTAAAAGCACAAGGCACATAAGGAGTCAGCAGGCAGTTGAGTCGCTTGGCTAGTCTATGTGGCTCTCTCACAGCTCTGGTTGGAAGTATGTCGATGAGGAACTCTGTAGAGTTAATCAGGTCCTAGTCAATAATGTCTTCTCAAACGGTTATGTTGAAGACGTTATTAAATAAAAGGTGACACGTCATGCAATCTCTGAAGAGTCAACTAACACAACACCTGTACCTCCTATTAAACTGTTTTACAGGAACTTCTTTTCGACGGCTCATAAAACGGTGGAAAGTGTACTGAAAGATGTTATTGATAGGAACGTTATACTATTGATAGGAATAATGACCCCACAGACACAAATCAGAAGATACAATTAACAATTTACTAAAAAACCAAGAAGACGACAAAGCGACTTGTGAAGAACTCTCCAGACACCAAACAGAACACCTTAAAAGTGACCAACGTCGTCTATGCCATCCCATGCCCACTTGGGGACTGTCAGCTCCAAAGATATCAGTATATAGGCAAGACAACATCTCTCTCTCAAGGCGATTAACAATGAACAAGCAACAGGGCTCCATCAAGGAACATATAATCTCCTCCCACAACCAGATCATCACAAGAGAAATCTTAACAAGCAACACAGAAATTATCGACAGATACAACAACAACAGGAGTCTCGACATCAGCGAGGCCCTACACATCGGAAAGTCAAAATCATCAATCATCTGCCAATTAACACATAATTACATTCTACCCACTTCAAGACCCCGAACCAACACAGAAACAAGAAGATAGAACACGCAATGACCTATTATACCCATTGTGTTATTGATCTACTTATTCATCTCAATCATGTCCTATATCACCTCATCCAAAGCGAATATTAGGCATTGGCTGTGTATGAGGCAATGGAGTGACTTGAACCCGTGTTCAGGTGATTTCCAAATACGTGCCTTAGCTGAATCGGCCACAGTGGTATAAAAGTCGACCAACCTGGAACACAACTGAATTCACTGGGAGTGCTAGAGGCCCCGAACCGAAGCCCAGCCAGGGTTTTACAGTCAATCCGACCACACTCTGGCCTACAGTAATGGTGCTCATACTCTAACACCACATATCAAATTGCAAAAAAATTCCAATAACGTGACATATTAATAAAATTAATTGTGAGGCAATAGACTCAATCCGGAACTCTGCAGGTGAATTTACTAGAGTTCCGGGTTGGTCGACTTTCGTCCTATCGTGGCAGAGTGGGTTAGGGCAGGTGTTTGGGATGTACCAGAACGTGGGTTCAAGTTACTCCATTGCCTCAGAATGATTTTCATGGATTTACAATGTCGTTGTGATTTCATTGCGATACTCACTCAAAAATGTAAATGCACAGGTTCGACCCCTCATCACTTCTCCTACGGATGTTCTCATTGATACAGTCCCGTTAGTGTGAATATTATCTGTGTAGTAATAATAAGTATTATTTATTTAAATACGATTTCCACGATCTTGGGGAGGAGGTATTTTTCCCTTGTGGTCATTACAGCGCTTGATTAATTATATTTGGACCGTTTTTTATTTTTTCACTCGGCGAGAGTCTAATTTACATAAAAGACAATTAATTATGCCTAATTTATACGGCAGCAGATGGCTTATTTTTGGGTCTGCATATCCAACGTCTGTATTGTTTAATCGTCTTAGTAGAGCGTGCTATGTCTTCACTGAGTAGTATATTTCATCGCAATATGTCTTGAAGGAAAGAGAGGGAGGGATAGAGAATATGATAATAGAAGGGAAAGTATGTGAAATGTAGGTAGAATGGAAGGAAGGGAGCCGGTCGGTCGAGCGGACAGCACACTGCACTTGTGATCCTGTGGTCCCGGGTTCGATCCCGGGCGCCGGCGAGAAACAATGGGCAGAGTTTCTTTCACCCTATGCCCCTGTTACCTAGCAGTAAAATAGGTACCCGGGTGTTAGTCAGCTGTCATGGGCTGCTTCCTGGGGGTGGAGGCCTGGTCGAGGACCGGGCCGCGGGGACACTAAAGCCCCGAAATCATCTCAAGATAACCTCAAGATCTCAAGATAGAAGGGGGACAGGGAGGGAGGGAGAATATGAGAATATGAGAATATGAGAATATGAATATATGAATATATGAATATATGAATATATGAATATATGAATATATGAATATATGAATATATATATATATATATATATATATATATATATATATATATATATATATATATATATATATATATATATATATATATATATATATATATATATATATATATATATAACTTTTTAGACACTCAACCCACCAGGGGAATCGAACACTGGCCAACAAGGTGGCAGTTGCATGCTGTATCCACTACACCATACTTCAAAGCCATTAAGAGAGGTAGGAATTCTGGGGTATTTAATCAACCAGAACCCCAATCCTCTCCCAGCCAATGAGATAGTGTGGGACCTCTAATGCTCTTTCATCGGTTCCTGTTATATGGGAAAACTCAGTGCCAAATGCTTAATGCACAGACTACCCTATTCCAGTAGCTGAATATATATATATATATATATATATATATATATATATATATATATATATATATATATATACATATATATATATATATATATATATATATATATATATATATATATATATATATATATATATATATATATATATATATATATATATGTCGTACCTAGTAGCCAGAATGCACTTCTAGGCCTACTATGCAAGGCCCAATTTGCCTAATAAGCCAAGTTTTCATGAATTAATTGTTTTTCGACTACCTAACCTACCTAACCTAACCTAACCTAACTTTTTCGGCTACCTAACTTAACCTAACCTATAGAGATAGGTTAGGTTAGGTTAGGTAGGGTTGGTTAGGTTCGGTCATATACCTATGTTAATTTTAACTCTAATAACAAAAAACTGACCTTATACATTATGAAATGGGTAGCTTTATTATTTCATAAGAAAAAAATTAGAGAAAATATATTAATTCATGAAAACTTGGCTTATTAGGCAATTTGGGCCTTGCATAGTAGGCTGAGAAGTGCGTTCTGGCTACTAGGTACGACATATATATATATATATATATATATATATATATATATATATATATATATATATATATATGTCGTACCTAGTAGCCAGAACGTACTTCTCAGCCTACTATGCAAGGCCCGATTTGCCTAATAAGCCAAGTTTTCATGAATTAATTGTTTTTCGACTACCTAACCTACCTAATCTAACCTAACCTAACTTTTTCGGCTACATAACCTAACCTAACCTAACTTTTTCGGCTACATAACCTAACCTAACCTATAAAGATAGGTTAGGTTAGGTTAGGTAGGGTTGGTTAGGTTCGGTCATATACCTATGTTAATTTTAACTCTAATAACAAAAAACTGACCTTATACATTATGAAATGGGTAGCTTTATTATTTCATAAGAAAAAAATTAGAGAAAATATATTAATTCATGAAAACTTGGCTTATTAGGCAATTTGGGCCTTGCATAGTAGGCTGAGAAGTGCGTTCTGGCTACTAGGTACGACATATATATATATATATATATATATATATATATATATATATATATATATATATATATATATATATATATATATATATGTCGTACCTAGTAGCCAGAACTCACTTCTCAGCCTACTATTCAAGGCCCGATTTGCCTAATAAGCCAAGTTTTCCTGAATTAATATATTTACTATAATTTTTTTCTTATGAAATGATAAAGCAACCCTTTTCTCTATGTATGAGGTCAATTTTTTTTTATTGGAGTTAAAATTAACGTAGATATATGACCGAACCTAACCAACCCTACCTAACCTAACCTAACCTATATATATAGGTAAGGTTAGGTTAGGTAGCCAAAAAAAGCTAGGTTAGGTTAGGTTAGGTAGGTTAGGTAGACGAAAAAACATTAATTCATGAAAACTTGGCTTATAAGGCAAATCGGGCCTTGAATAGTAGGCTGAGAAGTGCGTTCTGGCTATTAGGTACGACATATATATATATATATATATATATATATATATATATATATATATATATATATATATATATATGTCGTACCTAGTAGCCAGAACGTACTTCTCAGCCTACTATGCAAGGCCCGATTTGCCTAATAAGCCAAGTTTTCATGAATTAATTGTTTTTCGACTACCTAACCTACCTAATCTAACCTAACCTAACTTTTTCGGCTACATAACCTAACCTAACCTAACTTTTTCGGCTACATAACCTAACCTAACCTATAAAGATAGGTTAGGTTAGGTTAGGTAGGGTTGGTTAGGTTCGGTCATATATCTACGTTAATTTTAACTCCAATAAAAAAAAATTGACCTCATACATAATGAAATGGGTAGCTTTATCATTTCATAAGAATAAAATTAGAGAAAATATATTAATTCAGGAAAACATGGCTTATTAAGCAAATCGGTCCTTGCATAGTAGGCTGAGAAGTACGTTCTGGCTACTAGGTACGACATATATATATATATATAAATATATATATATATATATATATATATATATATATATATATATATATATATATATATATATATATATATAAATAAATAGCAGTACCCGGCCACGCATTGCTGTGGTTCAGCAACGCATGTGTGTTGCTGAGCCACAGCAACCTTCCCTGTCCCCCAGTCCTCCCCACTCCCCCGTCCCTTCATCCTCCCCACCATCTCTCACTTCCGTCCCCTCGTCATCCCCACCATTCCCCACTCCCTCGTCCGATGCCTTCCCAAATGGTCTGATGTTTCCATCGGAAAATTGGGAACATCAAGTGATCTGATGTTCCCATCACTGAAATATAATAAAAACAATTAAAAAATAAAATGAAAATATGAAAAAATTAAAAAATTAAATGAAAATATGAAAAAATTAAAAAATAAAATGAAAATATGAAAAAATTAAAAAATAAACTATACCTACGAAATGAACGGTATTGAAGAACACAGCTTAATTCCAAGCAATTCACACAAAATAATTAAATCAAAATGAAAATAAATCAAAATTTATGAAAATTCAATATATCAATGCAATTAGAAACCTTGAAATGGAATGGTAACATTTTGTATAGCATGTGTATTGCTCTTACATGCAACAGATGGTGTTGTTTTTCAAGGAAAGCATAGTTTTACCTGTCACAGGTGTGGCATCTATACCTATACTTACGAAATTAACGGTATGGTAAACACACAGCTCAATTCCAACACAATGTCACACAAAAGAATTCAATACAAAATTGAATATATCGAAATCAATATAAATAAATTTTATCAATGCAATCGGAAATATTGAAATGGAATTCGTGACATATTTAGTATAGCGTGCATGTTGCTATTATGTGCAACAGATGACGCTGTTTTTCAAAAACGCATGTTTTTACCTGTCACAGGGGTGGTATCTATATAGTAGGTGTATAATACGACGCGCCAATTTGAATGCAACGTTGTGTCAAAATTGCAAAGCAATTGGTGAAGAACTTTTGGAGATTACAGCGTGTGTTGTTCTTACATCCAACAGATTTCCCTGTTTTTTAAAAAAACAGCATATTTTTTTCCTGTCGCAGATGAGGCATGTAAATAGTAGGTATATAAAAAAACACGCCAATTCGAATGCAAAGTTGTGTCAAAATTTCAAAGCAATCGGTAGAGAGGTTTCGAAGTTTTTCCTCACACGAAAAACAGTTTTTCAGAAAAAGTATGTTTTTTTTACTGTCACAGATAGAACATCTGTATAGTATGTAGATAAAATCCTGGTCAGATGCAAATGGAACGTAGTGTGAAAATTTCAAAGCACTCGGTGAAGAATTTTCGGAGATTGGCGATTATGCACAAACACAAACATTGAGACGGAATTGAAACATACCTAGTATAGCATGTATGTTGCTCTTTTATGCAACAGATGGCACTGATTTTCAAGAAAAAGCATAGTTTTACCTGTCACAGGTGTGGCATCTAAACTTATACCTACGAAATGAACGATATGCTAAAGAACACACCTCAATGGCAACACAATGTCACGCAAAATAATTCACTAAAAAAATAAAATATATCGAAATCTATGAAAATAAAATTTATCAATGCAATCGGAAACACTGAAATGAAATTTGTGACATATTTAGTATAGCGTGCATGTAGCTATTCTGTGCAACAGATGGCGCTGTTTTTCAAAAATGCATGTTTTTACCTGTCACAGGGGTGGCATCTATATAGTAGGTATATAAAAAGACGCGCCTATTTGAATGCAACGTTGTGTCAAAATTTCAAAGCAATTCGTGAAAAACTTTCGGAGATTACAGTGTGTGTAGCCCTTACGTCCATCAGATGGCACTGTTTAAAAAAAAAACATGTTTTTTTCCTGTCACAGGTGAGGCATGGATATAGTAGATATAGGAAAAAACGCGCCTATTTCAATGCAACGCGGGTCAAAATTTCAAAGCAATCGGTAAAGAGGTTTTTAAGATTTCCCTACAGCCAGCCCCTGCTCCTCCTCCTCATCTCTTCATCCTACCTGACCCACCGTCGACTCCAGCACCATAATGGCGGGCCGAGAACCTTTCTTCCACCTCTGTGGCCTCCTACCACAGCTAAGATTTCCTCAAGAGATGGAATTCTAATTTGCTCTGTGTGACTTGATTTTTCCAACCACTGGAATGCGACCTTCCCGTCTGTATCAAAGAGATATCTCTCCCAACTAGCTTTTTTCTTTCATATATTCTTTAACAAGTTTTTATAATGTAGATATTTGAAAGAAGTGGAATGCCAAGTTAATTGGCATACCATACGAGGCATCCTCTGAAATTCCATCTCGCGCCTATACAGTTGAGAACTCTCTTGGAAATGAAAGCTCCGATCTGATATGCAAGAGGAAAAGTCTCCCAAGAACTGCAACCCTAATTTTCAAGAGTATTGCTGGAGGCTAATCTTGGATTTCCTTTGTGTGCTCTCTCAAACATTCTCCTCCAAGTATCCAGCTCTAGTCTTCAACTGCTAGAGTCTTCACATTGCTCGTACACTGTGATTTTTCTATACTGAATGTAATCGCAACTTTCTTTCAAGGTCATAATAATATTTTCATGTGCATATTTCATCTCAGTGCAATTGATATGAGATAGTTAAGTTCGAAAATCCGGAGCTGAACGGACAACTAGAAGCCGGAGTCAGGAAACAATCACCTCACCCTATCCTTCGCCGCTCCCTACTATTAACTATTAAAGGCGTTAGGTAAATCGTAGAGTATGTTCACGGGCGCCCCATAACCCATGCTACTTGGGACTTTTAGTTCACAGTAGCTGAATCTTAAACAACAACAGCATTGTAAAGTGTCAGTTACAGCCCCGCTCCTGTGCCAGGTAAGTCCAGAGGGGGCTCACCATAGCCTGTGCTACTTGGAACTTTTTGTTCCAAGCAAAGAATCTTTAATAACAACAACATCGTAGAGTAATGTGTACCCACACTTATAAATGTCTAGATTTCTCCTTGTAAAATTACGGGCTCACTATAACCCGTGCCTCATGGACATTGGCATAAATATAATGTCCGATACTGTAACATCACTTGAGAATGAACCATGAAGGTTCGAAACGCTGTGCAATTTTATCATAAATGTAAATACATTTAATATGTAAATATGTAATACATATGTAATACATTCTTTAGTTATTCACTTATTTTTTTTCACCTTGAAAACAACATGACTTTTGCTGAACTTCTCTTCCAGCTGAACCCTGATGCAAGAGCACTAGTAAGGGGGGATAGAGGCCCTAAACCAGAAAACAGTTAATACGGAATATGCGGAATAATGCCTTATATATATATATATATATATATATATATATATATATATATATATATATATATATATATATATATATATATATATATATATATAAACTGAAAACTCACACCCCAGAAGTGACTCGAACCCATACTCCCAGGAGCAACGCAACTGGTATGTACAAGACGCCTTAATCCACTTGACCATCACGACCGGACATAATGAGGTGATAGCCGAAGCTATTTGAACCACCCCACCGCCGGCACTCAGATGGTAATCTTGGGCATAGCATTTTACCAAATCACGTCATTCTTTGGGGCACACGTGAGGAACACAAATGCGAACAAGCCTGAATGGTCCCCAGGACAATATGCAACTGAAAACTCACACCCCAGAAGTGACTCAAACCCATACTCCCAGGAGCAACGCAACTGGTATGTACAAGACGCCTTAATCCACTTGACCATCACGACCGGACATAATGAGGTGATAGCCGAAGCTATTTGAACCACCCCACCGCCGGCACTCGGATAGTAATCTTGGGCATAGCATTTTACCAAATCACCTCATTCTTTGGGGCACACGTGAGGAACACAAATGCGAACAAGCCTGAATGGTCCCCAGGACAATATGCAACTGAAAACTCACACCCCAGAAGTGACTCGAACCCATACTCCCAGGAGCAACGCAACTGGTATGTACAAGACGCCTTAATCCACTTGACCATCACGACCGGACATAATGAGGTGATAGCCGAAGCTATTTGAACCACCCCACCGCCGGCACTCGGATGGTAATCTTGGGCATAGCATTTTACCAAATCACCTCATTCTTTGGGGCACACGTGAGGAACACAAATGCGAACAAGCCTGAATGGTCCCCAGGACAATATGCAACTGAAAACTCACACCCCAGAAGTGACTCAAACCCATACTCCCAGGAGCAACGCAACTGGTATGTACAAGACGCCTTAATCCACTTGACCATCACGACCGGACATAATGAGGTGATAGCCGAAGCTATTTGAACCACCCCACCGCCGGCACTCGGATAGTAATCTTGGGCATAGCATTTTACCAAATCACCTCATTCTTTGGGGCACACGTGAGGAACACAAATGCGAACAAGCCTGAATGGTCCCCAGGACAATATGCAACTGAAAACTCACACCCCAGAAGTGACTCGAACCCATACTCCCAGGAGCAACGCAACTGGTATGTACAAGACGCCTTAATCCACTTGACCATCACGACCGGACATAATGAGGTGATAGCCGAAGCTATTTGAACCACCCCACCGCCGGCACTCGGATAGTAATCTTGGGCATAGCATTTTACCAAATCACCTCATTCTTTGGGGCACACGTGAGGAACACAAATGCGAACAAGCCTGAATGGTCCCCAGGACAATATGCAACTGAAAACTCACACCCCAGAAGTGACTCGAACCCATACTCCCAGGAGCAACGCAACTGGTATGTACAAGACGCCTTAATCCACTTGACCATCACGACCGGACATAATGAGGTGATAGCCGAAGCTATTTGAACCACCCCACCGCCGGCACTCGGATGGTAATCTTGGGCATAGCATTTTACCAAATCACCTCATTCTTTGGGGCACACGTGAGGAACACAAATGCGAACAAGCCTGAATGGTCCCCAGGACAATATGCAACTGAAAACTCACACCCCAGAAGTGACTCAAACCCATACTCCCAGGAGCAACGCAACTGGTATGTACAAGACGCCTTAATCCACTTGACCATCACGACCGGACATAATGAGGTGATAGCCGAAGCTATTTGAACCACCCCACCGCCGGCACTCGGATAGTAATCTTGGGCATAGCATTTTACCAAATCACCTCATTCTTTGGGGCACACGTGAGGAACACAAATGCGAACAAGCCTGAATGGTCCCCAGGACAATATGCAACTGAAAACTCACACCCCAGAAGTGACTCGAACCCATACTCCCAGGAGCAACGCAACTGGTATGTACAAGACGCCTTAATCCACTTGACCATCACGACCGGACATAATGAGGTGATAGCCGAAGCTATTTGAACCACCCCACCGCCGGCACTCGGATGGTAATCTTGGGCATAGCATTTTACCAAATCACCTCATTCTTTGGGGCACACGTGAGGAACACAAATGCGAACAAGCCTGAATGGTCCCCAGGACAATATGCAACTGAAAACTCACACCCCAGAAGTGACTCGAACCCATACTCCCAGGAGCAACGCAACTGGTATGTACAAGACGCCTTAATCCACTTGACCATCACGACCGGACATAATGAGGTGATAGCCGAAGCTATTTGAACCACCCCACCGCCGGCACTCGGATGGTAATCTTGGGCATAGCATTTTACCAAATCACCTCATTCTTTGGGGCACACGTGAGGAACACAAATGCGAACAAGCCTGAATGGTCCCCAGGACAATATGCAACTGAAAACTCACACCCCAGAAGTGACTCGAACCCATACTCCCAGGAGCAACGCAACTGGTATGTACAAGACGCCTTAATCCACTTGACCATCACGACCGGACATAATGAGGTGATAGCCGAAGCTATTTGAACCACCCCACCGCCGGCACTCGGATGGTAATCTTGGGCATAGCATTTTACCAAATCACCTCATTCTTTGGGGCACACGTGAGGAACACAAATGCGAACAAGCCTGAATGGTCCCCAGGACAATATGCAACTGAAAACTCATACCCCAGAAGTGACTCGAACCCATACTCCCAGGAGCAACGCAACTGGTATGTACAAGACGCCTTAATCCACTTGACCATCACGACCGGACATAATGAGGTGATAGCCGAAGCTATTTGAACCACCCCACCGCCGGCACTCGGATGGTAATCTTGGGCATAGCATTTTACCAAATCACCTCATTCTTTGGGGCACACGTGAGGAACACAAATGCGAACAAGCCTGAATGGTCCCCAGGACAATATGCAACTGAAAACTCACACCCCAGAAGTGACTCGAACCCATACTCCCAGGAGCAACGCAACTGGTATGTACAAGACGCCTTAATCCACTTGACCATCACGACCGGACATAATGAGGTGATAGCCGAAGCTATTTGAACCACCCCACCGCCGGCACTCGGATGGTAATCTTGGGCATAGCATTTTACCAAATCACATCATTCTTTGGGGCACACGTGAGGAACACAAATGCAAACAAGCCTGAATGGTCCCCAGGACAATATGCAACTGAAAACTCACACCCCAGAAGTGACTCGAACCCATACTCCCAGGAGCAACGCAACTGGTATGTACAAGACGCCTTAATATGCAACTGAAAACTCTTTACTCGTGATTTGGTAAAATGCTATGCCCAAGATTACCATCCGAGTGCCGGCGGTGGGGTGGTTCAAATAGATTCGGCTATCACCTCATTATGTCCGGTCGTGATGGTCAAGTGGATTAAGGCGTCTTGTACATACCAGTTGCGTTGCTCCTGAGAGTATGGGTTCGAGTCACTTCTGGGGTGTGAGTTTTCAGTTGCATATTGTCCTGGGGACCATTCAGGCTTGTTCGCATTTGTGTTCCTCACGTGTGCCCCAAAGAATGAGGTGATTTGGTAAAATGCTATGCCCAAGATTACCATCCGAGTGCCGGCGGTGGGGTGGTTCAAATAGCTTCGGCTATCACCTCATTATGTCCGATCGTGATGGTCAAGTGGATTAAGGCGTCTTGTACATACCAGTTGCGTTGCTCCCGGGAGTATGGGTTCGAGTCACTTCTGGGGTGTGAGTTTTCAGTTGCATATTGTCCTGGGGACCATTCAGGCTTGTTCGCATTTGTGTTCCTCACGTGTGCCCCAAAGAATGAGGTGATTTGGTAAAATGCTATGCCCAAGATTACCATCCGCGTGCCGGCGGTGGGGTGGTTCAAATAGCTTCGGCTATCACCTCATTATGTCCGGTCGTGATGGTCAAGTGGATTAAGGCGTCTTGTACATACCAGTTGCGTTGCTCCTGGGAGTATGGGTTCGAGTCACTTCTGGGGTGTGAGTTTTCAGTTGCATATTGTCCTGGGGACCATTCAGGCTTGTTCGCATTTGTGTTCTCACGTGTGCCCCAAAGAATGAGGTGATTTGGTAAAATGCTATGCCCAAGATTACCATCCGAGTGCCGGCGGTGGGGTGGTTCAAATAGCTTCGGCTATCACCTCATTATGTCCGGTCGTGATGGTCAAGTGGATTAAGGCGTCTTGTACATACGAGTTGCGTTGCTCCTGGGAGTATGGGTTCGAGTCACTTCTGGGGTGTGAGTTTTCAGTTGCATATTGTCCTGGGGACCATTCAGGCTTGTTCGCATTTGTGTTCCTCACGTGTGCCCCAAAGAATGAGGTGATTTGGTAAAATGCTATGCCCAAGATTACCATCCGAGTGCCGGCGGTGGGGTGGTTCAAATAGCTTCGGCTATCACCTCATTATGTCCGGTCGTGATGGTCAAGTGGATTAAGGCGTCTTGTACATACCAGTTGCGTTGCTCCTGGGAGTATGGGTTCGAGTCACTTCTGGGGTGTGAGTTTTCAGTTGCATATTGTCCTGGGGACCATTCAGGCTTGTTCGCATTTGTGTTCCTCACGTGTGCCCCAAAGAATGAGGTGATTTGGTAAAATGCTATGCCCAAGATTACCATCCGAGTGCCGGCGGTGGGGTGGTTCAAATAGCTTCGGCTATCACCTCATTATGTCCGGTCGTGATGGTCAAGTGGATTAAGGCGTCTTGTACATACCAGTTGCGTTGCTCCTGGGAGTATGGGTTCGAGTCACTTCTGGGGTGTGAGTTTTCAGTTGCATATTGTCCTGGGGACCATTCAGGCTTGTTCGCATTTGTGTTCCTCACGTGTGCCCCAAAGAATGAGGTGATTTGGTAAAATGCTATGCCCAAGATTACCATCCGAGTGCCAGCGGTGGGGTGGTTCAAATAGCTTCGGCTATCACCTCATTATGTCCGGTCGTGATGGTCAAGTGGATTAAGGCGTCTTGTACATACCAGTTGCGTTGCTCCTGGGAGTATGGGTTCGAGTCACTTCTGGGGTGTGAGTTTTCAGTTGCATATTGTCCTGGGGACCATTCAGGCTTGTTCGCATTTGTGTTCCTCACGTGTGCCCCAAAGAATGAGGTGATTTGGTAAAATGCTATGCCCAAGATTACCATCCGAGTGCCGGCGGTGGGGTGGTTCAAATAGCTTCGGCTATCACCTCATTATGTCCGGTCGTGATGGTCAAGTGGATTAAGGCGTCTTGTACATACCAGTTGCGTTGCTCCTGGGAGTATGGGTTCGAGTCACTTCTGGGGTGTGAGTTTTCAGTTGCATATTGTCCTGGGGACCATTCAGGCTTGTTCGCATTTGTGTTCCTCACGTGTGCCCCAAAGAATGAGGTGATTTGGTAAAATGCTATGCCCAAGATTACCATCCGAGTGCCGGCGGTGGGGTGGTTCAAATAGCTTCGGCTATCACCTCATTATGTCCGGTCGTGATGGTCAAGTGGATTAAGGCGTCTTGTACATACCAGTTGCGTTGCTCCTGGGAGTATGGGTTCGAGTCACTTCTGGGGTGTGAGTTTTCAGTTGCATATTGTCCTGGGGACCATTCAGGCTTGTTCGCATTTGTGTTCCTCACGTGTGCCCCAAAGAATGAGGTGATTTGGTAAAATGCTATGCCCAAGATTACCATCCGAGTGCCGGCGGTGGGGTGGTTCAAATAGCTTCGGCTATCACCTCATTATGTCCGGTCGTGATGGTCAAGTGGATTAAGGCGTCTTGTACATACCAGTTGCGTTGCTCCTGGGAGTATGGGTTCGAGTCACTTCTGGGGTGTGAGTTTTCAGTTGCATATTGTCCTGGGGACCATTCAGGCTTGTTCGCATATATATATATATATATATATATATATATATATATATATATATATATATATATATATATATATATATATATATATATATATATATATATATGCAATTGACGATAACTAAACACTGATCATTTGTATGCGGAAAAAACACAAAGAAATGGGGAAGAGAGGTGAACGTTTCGGCCTGTTAAAGCCATTGTCAACACCAGACTGACTAGAGAAAGAGAGAGTTGATACAGGCCAACACCTGGAACCTGACCCACCCATCTCTAGGGAAAGAATTACCAGAAACAAGTATAGCTTAGCTTAGAATGGTCAAAGAGGATTAAGCGGTCAGAGAATATGAATGAAAGATTAAAGAAAAGCCTCATGAACACACAATAAATGAATATAAAATTGTAATGAGACATTGTAAGCCTCCCTTTCAGAGTTTTTTCTTAAACTGTTGTGTAATATTGTAACTTAAAACTGGGTCAAATTTGTACATACCAGTACTAACATTGAGAAGATTTGGACATTGACTAATTAGGGCAGACTCAATTAAATTCCGTTCCACAAAACCATTGCAATTGGCAATGCTTTTCGCCCCATCCCAATTAATAGTGTGATCACACAAACTTGTATGTAGATACAAAGCATTAGACGTTTGGGCAGTTCTTATACTATAAGCATGTTGGGACATACGTAATTGTAAGGATTTTCCTGTTTGCCCAAGGTACACAGACTCACAATCATTGCAGGGAATCGAATACACACAACCTGCTGTACCAGGGGAGTTTTTTTTTATTAAATTAGACTTAATCGTATTATTAGTGAACACAAAATTGATATTAAGGTTCTTAAAAACTGGGGAAAGTTTCTCAAATCCCATCGCATAAGGTACCACCAATGAGTTTCTATTTTCTGGTTTCGCTATGGAGACATTATTATATAACATACGTTTAGCTTTCCCAAACGAAAAATCCAAAAACATCTTAGGGTACTGTAAACTGTTCCTAATTTCATATATTTTAGCTATCTTTTCATCAAAAAACTCAGGGCTGCATACCCTCAAAGCTCGAAGAAACATTCCTGAAAATACTGCCTGTTTAACTTTACTATGATGATTCGAATAATAATGAACAAACGACCCCACGTTGGTAGGTTTTCTATACACATTAAATTTGAACCTTCTATTGACTCTATGAATCCTAATGTCCAAAAACGGAAGAGTATCATTCTCCTCATTTTCACATGTGAATTTTATTGAAGGTACCAAAGAATTAAGTTCATTAAGAAAAACAATTTGGTCTTGGTCACTCGACCATAAGCACAAAATATCGTCGACATACCTAAACCAGACTACATTAGAGGGGATAATCCTGGATAAGATTTTTGTTTCGAAGAACTCCATATACAAATTGCTCAAAACTGGGGAAAGGAGATTGCCCATTGCCATTCCAAATGTTTGTTTGAAAAATTTTCCATTGAAAATGAAATAATTGTCTTTTATACATATTTTGATAAGTTCCAACACATTATCTAGTCAGTCTGGTGTTGACAACGGCTTTAACAGGCCGAAACGTTCATCTCTCTTCCCCATTTCATTGTGTATTTTTCCGCATATATATATATATATATATATATATATATATATATATATATATATATATATATATATATATATACTAGCTGTACCCGTCCACGCGTTGCTGTGGCTCAGTAACGCACATGCGTTACTGAGGCAAAGCAATCTTCCCCTTGTCTCCCAGTCCTCCCCAACCTTCCCCCATCCCTTCGTTCTCCCAACCATTCATCACTCTCCTGTCCCTTCGTCCTCCCAACCATTCCCCATTTCCTCCCCACCATCCCCCAATCTTCCGTTACCACGTCCTTACTATTCCCAACTCCACATTCCCCCTCGTATTCTCCTCCATCACCCACTTCCCCGTCCCTCCGTCCTCCCAATCAATCCCCCTCTCCCCAGTCCCCTCATCCTCCCCACCATTACCTCCTCCCTTGTCCCATCTTCCTCAGTACCATCCCTCACTCTCGTCCTCTCGTCGTCATAAGGACATAAGGAGTCAGCAAGCCGTTGAGTCGTTATGCCAGTCTGTACGTGGGTGTCCGTATCTGGCTGATGATTGGCCGAAGTGGAACTGTCAAGACACATAAGCCTGGAAACCCACTTCGGCCAATCATCAGCCAGATACCCACACCCACGTACAGACTGGCAAAACGACTCAACAGCTTGCTGACTCCTTATGTCCCTTGCACCTTCAGCCTGAAGTCTCCAAAGGAATTTATTGACTTACTGCAGGGAACACGGGCCACAGGGATAAGAGCCTCGTTGGACGTAGAATCACTGTTTACCAGCGTACCTGTGGATGAAACAATCGGGATGATAGCGGACAGAGTGTATCGTGATCCGGCCTGTACTCCTCTTGACATACCAGAAAATATTCTAAGGACACTACTCCAAGCTTGTACTAAAAAGGCACCCTTCTTGAGCCCGGATGGGCACATGTATAAGCAAGTAGATGGGGTCGCCATGGGTTCTCCCCTAGGTGTCCTGTTTGCAGACTTCTACATGAGTACCATCGAGCAAAAAGTCTTAGTCGACATGAACTTGAAACCGGCCATATACTGCAGGTATGTTGATGACATTTTTACACAGGTACCTGATGTTAGACATCTGCAGGAGCTGAAGGAGGCATTTGAGCTGAATTCTTTGTTGCATTTCACTTACAAGATGGAGAAGGATGGGAAGCTGCCCTTTCTAGATGTAACAGTCATGGAAAGGAGCGGAGGGGTCCACACTGCAGTCTACACTAAGGAAACAAATATAGGAATGTGCCTAAATGCCAACAGTGACTGCCCAGACAGGTACAAGAGGAGTGTTGTTAACGCTTATGTCGACCGTGCTCTCAGCCACAGCTCAGGATGGAAGCAAGTCGACGAAGAATTCTGTAGGGTTAGGCAGGTCCTAGTCAACAACGGCTTCTCCAATAGTTTCGTTGAAGACATCATAAGAAGGAAAGTGAAACGCCATGCAACCTCTGAAGAGACAACTAACACAACACCTATATCCCCATTTAGACTATTTTACAGGAACTTCTTTTCCACAGCTCATAAAACGGAGGAAAGGGTCTTGAGAGATATTGTTAATAGAAACGTTATCCCTACAGACAAAAATCAGAAGATGCAAATGACGATTTACTATAAAACCAAAAAAACGGCCAGCCTACTCATGAGAAACTCTCCAGACACAAAACAGAACGCTTTAAAAGAGACCAACGTCGTCTATGCCTTCAAATGCCCTCTTGGGGACTGTAAGCCTAAAAAAACTCAGTATATAGGCAAGACAACAACATCTCTTTCCAGGCGTTTAACGATGCATAAGCAACAGGGCTCCATTAAGGAACATATAATCTCTTCCCAAAACCAAATTATCACCAGAGAAATCTTAGCAAACAACACAGAAATCATCGATAGATACAGCGATAGCAAGCGGCTTGACATCTGCGAAGCACTACACATCAAGAAGTCAACACTAGCAATCAACAGCCAATTAATGCACAACTATATTCTACCCACTTCAAGACTCCGCTCCAATATAGAAGCATCAAGAAATATGGGCCAATAGGCCCTCTGCAATTACTTCCATTCTTACCTTAAATACCCATTGTTTCGTGTTCTGTCTTGTGTTGAAAGTTTGTTTTCACCTCATCCAAAACTGTTTTAACATATCACCTCACCCAAATGCAGGTATAAAATATCGAAAATGTTTAAGCTCTATTCAGTTATAGTTGTGTGTGTGTGAACTAAAGTCTTTGAAAATGTAATAAGTTTTATGAAACGCGCTCAAGTGTCGCGTCAGATTAGAAATAAAAATGAATTTTGGAGAATTGATTTTTCAATTACCATCAACAGTGAAAAGAAACATAAGAAAGATCGAGAAAATTCGTTGTGTGTGTGTGTGTGTGTGTGTCTAAGTGTGAGTGTGTGTGTGTGTGTGTGTGTACTCACCTAGTTGTACTCACCTAGTTGTGTTTGCGGGGGTTGAGCTCTGGCTCTTTGGTCCCGCCTCTCAACCGTCAATCAACAGGTGTACAGATTCCTGAGCCTATCGGGCTCTGTCATATCTACACTTGAAACTGTGTATGGAGTGAGCCTCCACCACATCACCCCCTAATGCATTCCATTTGTCAACCACTCTGACACTAAAAAAGTTCTTTCTAATATCTCTGTGGCTCATTTGGGCACTCAGTTTCCACCTGTGTCCCCTTGTGCGTGTTCCCCTTGTGTTAAATAGACTGTCTTTATCTACCCTATCAATCCCCTTCAGAATCTTGAATGTGGTGATCATGTCCCCCCTAACTCTTCTGTCTTCCAGCGAAGTGAGGTTTAATTCCCGTAGTCTCTCCTCGTAGCTCATACCTCTCAGCTCGGGTACTAGTCTGGTGGCAAACCTTTGAACCTTTTCCAGTTTAGTCTTATCCTTGACTAGATATGGACTCCATGCTGGGGCTGCATACTCCAGGATTGGCCTGACATATGTGGTATACAAAGTTCTGAATGATTCTTTACACAAGTTTCTGAATGCCGTTCGTATGTTAGCCAGCCTGGCATATGCCGCTGATGTTATCCGCTTGATATGTGCTGCAGGAGACAGGTCTGGCGTGATATCAACCCCCAAGTCTTTTTCCTTCTCTGACTCCTGAAGAATTTCCTCTCCCAGATGATACCTTGTATCTGGCCTCCTGCTCCCTACACCTATCTTCATTACATTACATTTGGTTGGGTTAAACTCTAACAACCATTTGTTCGACCATTCCTTCAGCTTGTCTAGGTCTTCTTGAAGCCTCAAACAGTTCTCTTCTGTTTTAATCCTTCTCATAATTTTAGCATCGTCCGCAAACATTGAGAGAAATGAATCGATACCCTCCGGGAGATCATTTACATATATCAGAAACAAGATAGGACCGAGTACAGAGCCCTGTGGGACTCCACTGGTGACTTCACGCCAATCGGAGGTCTCACCCCTCACCGTAACTCTCTGCTTCCTATTGCTTAGATACTCCCTTATCCACTGGAGCACCTTACCAGCTACACCTGCCTGTCTCTCCAGCTTATGTACCAGCCTCTTATGCGGTACTGTGTCAAAGGCTTTCCGACAATCCAAGAAAATGCAGTCCGCCCAGCCCTCTCTTTCTTGCTTAATCTGTGTCACCTGATCGTAGAATTCTATCAAGCCTGTAAGGCAAGATTTACCCTCCCTGAATCCATGTTGGCGATTTGTCACGAAGTCCCTTCTCTCCAGATGTGTTACCAGGTTTTTTCTCACGATCTTCTCCATCACCTTGCATGGTATACAAGTCAAGGACACTGGCCTGTAGTTCAGTGCCTCTTGTCTGTCGCCCTTTTTGTATATTGGGACCACATTCGCCGTCTTCCATATTTCTGGTAGGTCTCCCGTCTCTAGTGATTTACTATACACTATGGAGAGTGGCAAGCAAAGTGCCTCTGCACACTCTTTCAGTACCCATGGTGAGATCCCATCTGGACCAACCGCCTTTCTAACATCCAGATCCAGCAGGTGTCTCTTGACCTCCTCTCTCGTAATTTCGAACTCCTCCAAGGCCGCCTGGTTTACCTCCCTTTCTCCTAGCACAGTGACCTCACCCTGTTCTATTGTGAAGACCTCCTGGAACCTCTTGTTGAGTTCCTCACACACCTCTCTGTCATTCTCTGTATACCTGTCCTCGCCTGTTCTAAGTTTCAATACCTGTTCTTTCACTGTTGTTTTCCTTCTGATGTGACTGTGGAGTAGCTTTGGTTCGGTCTTGGCTTTGTTTGCTATATCATTTTCAAAATTTTTCTCTGCTTCTCTTCTCACCCTGACGTACTCATTCCTGGTTCTCTGGTATCTCTCCCTGCTTTCTGGTGTTCTGTTATTCCGGAAGTTCCTCCACGCCTTTTTGTTCAGTTTCTTCGCTTCCATACATGCCCTATTATACCATGGATTCTTCTGTTGCTTCTCGGATTTTTCCCTTTGGGCCGGGATGAACCTGTTTACTGCCTCCTGACACTTTTGGGTAACATAGTCCATCATACCCTGTACAGACTTGTCTCTGAGGTCTGTGTCCCAAGGTATTTCACTTAGGAAACTTCTCATCTGTTCATAATTCCCCTTTCGGTATGCCAGCCTTTTGATTCCTAGTTCTTTTTGGGGGGAGATAAGTCCTAGCTCTACCAGGTACTCAAAGTTCAATACACTGTAGTCACTCATTCCCAAGGGCGCTTCCATCTTAACTTCCCTTATATCCCATTCATTTAGGGTAAATATCAAATCAAGCATTGCTGGTTCATCTTCTCCTCTCATTCTTGTTGGCTCTTTGGTATGCTGGCTTAGAAAGTTTCTTGTTGCCACGTCCAGCAGCTTAGCTCTCCATGTTTCTGGTCCTCCATGCGGGTCTCTGTTCTTCCAATCTATCTTCCCATGGTTGAAGTCTCCCATAATTAGTAGTCCAGATCCATTCCTGCTAGCAACAGAAGCTGCTCTTTCTATTATGTTAATGGTGGCCATGTTGTTTCTATCATATTCCTGTCTAGGTCTTCTGTCATTTGGTGGTGGATTATATATGACTGCGACTATAATTTTTTTCCCTCCATTTGTTACAGTACCTGCTATGTAGTCACTGAAACCTTCACAGCCCTGAATATCCATCTCCTCAAAATCCCAGCCTTTTCTTACCAGCAGAGCTACACCACCCCCACCTCTTCCTTCCCTCTCTTTCCGCATAACATAATAGTCCTGTGGAAACACTGCATTTGTTATTGTTTTCGTGATCTTTGTTTCTGTGAGGGCTATTATGTCTGGGTTTTCCTCTAGTACCAGTTCTCCAAGCTCATTTGCTTTATTTGTAATTCCATCTATGTTAGTGTACATCGCTTTGAGGCTCACTTTCTTCTGTCCCTTCTCAAATCGCCTCCTTGGTGAGTGTTCTGCTGGTGGGGGAGGCTGTTCCATGGGTGTGAGGACCTGTGAGGTGGGTAACAGGATCTCAGAGGATACTGGAATGAGGGGCGGGGGATCCAGTGAAGGGGGAGGGACAGGGAGGGTATGGGGTGAAAGGGGAGGGAGGACGGGAAGGAAAGGGGGGGAGGGAGGACTCGGGAGGAGGGGAGGGGTAGAAGGGTGGGGATTGGGTGTGGGGGGAGGGAGATTTGGCTGAACTTTTGAGTGGGGGCAGGGAGGGTTTGGGGTAGGGGGGTTTTCTATGCAGAGGAGGGAGGCGGGGTTGTCCTCCCTTCTGGTGTTACTGGGTAGCTGGTTGTGGGTTCCCCCCCTCGCCTCTGGGGGTGTTGTGTTTGGAGCTGTGACTTCCTGGTTTTCCCCTCTCGCCCTGCGCCTCTTCCTTGCTTCTGCCGCCACGGCTCTCTCCTCCCTTGTCATGTCTCGCTGGAGGAATACATTTTTTAATTTTCCCACGTTTTTCAGGGAGCTCTTCCTTGATAGGATCCTCTCCTTTGTGTTCTCGTTTGCAAACACTATCTTTATCATTCGGTCTCGGTCTTTGTTGTACCGGCCTAGCCTGAAAACCTTCTCAATGCTATGCTCGGCCCCTTCCATGTCTAGTGCCTTTAGTACTTCATTCACTGCTGCTTTGTCCTTGTCATTCCACTCTGTCCTATTGGTTCCTTCCTGTTCCCTAATACCCACAACAACCACTGATCTTTTCCTTTCCAGCAGTTGGCTAGTGGAGCGTGCCGCCTCCTGCGAGGTGGCTGCTTTCATGGCCACCTCCATCACTGCAGTCATTACTTCAGAGTTATTTTTTTTTAGTATTTCCGCAAATGTTGCTTTTATTGTGGCATTCTCATCCAGAAAACTATTACCACCTTCTCCCTGGGTGGTTTTCTGACTCTCAGCCTCGATACCATTCTCTTTGAGGGTTCTAATCTCCTCCTTTGCTGCTGTCAGCTCTCTTTTCAGGTTGCTTATTTCGTTCTTCATTTCCTGCATCATTTCTTGCATCTCACTCTTGATGTCCTCCAGAAACTGGGCGAACATTTCCTTCATCTCGTCACCTTGGCTCTTTCCTGCTCCCCTGGGACCTCTGGCTGCCATCTTGACCCTGTTGGGATGGGGGAGGGAGAGAGAGAGAGAGGGGGAGAGAGAGAGAGAGAGAGAGAGAGAGAGAGAGAGAGAGAGAGAGAGAGAGAGAGAGAGAGAGAGAGAGAGAGAGAAAGGGAGTGATAAAGGGAGAGATAAATGGGTGGGTGGGGGGGGGATCCGACCCTTCCACTGAAGTGAGAAGAAGGTAGAAGGGGAGGGGGGGAGGAGATGGAGAGAGAGGCGGGAGGGAGAGGAGAGGGAGAGAGTGGATGAGGAAGAGAGCGGGTGAGGGAGAGAGCGGGAAAGGGAGAGAGGGGGGGAGGTGTGTGTGTGTGTGTGTGGGCAGAGAGGGAGGGGGAAGGAAAGAGAGGGAGGGGGAGGGAGGGGGAAGGAAAGAGAGGGAGGGAGAGGGGGAGGGAGGGAGGGAGAGAGAGAGAGAGAGAGGGAGAGAGAGAGAGAGAGAGAGAGAGAGAGAGAGAGAGAGAGAGAGAGAGAGAGAGAGAGAGTGAGAGAGAGAGAGAGAGAGAGAGAGAGAGAGAGAGAGAGAGAGAGAGAGCAGGAGAGAGAGAGCAGAAGAGAGATAGTGGGAGTGGGAAAGAGGGAGTGGAGAGAGGGAGAGTGGGGAGGGGAAGAGTGTGTGTATGGGCGATGCGGGGGACTGGGGGTGGGGGGGGGGGCGGAGATGGCGACTAAGTCAGGTCAGGTCAGGTGGTGGGGTCAAGAGGGGGGGGGATAGTAAGGTCTATCCCAGGTGTTAATGCCTTTTCCCCTGACTGAACAATTGTGTGTGTGTGTGCGCGTGCACGTGTGTGTGTGCGTGCACGTGTGTGTGTGTCTGTTTTAGCGTGTGCACACTTGTGTGCGTGTATACGTACGTGGGCGGGCGTGCTTGTATGTGTCAAGATATCCCTTATGCGTTACCTCTGCCTAAATGAGCCACTCTGAGATTTTTAAATATATTTGATATCCTGAACGAGAATTTGATAATCTTTTACCTCAATCTGTACACCTGATTAATTGACCAGAGAGGGGTACATACCAGACTGCCTCCCGCTCACACAACCAGATGAGTAAGGGCAGGGCGATGTATGATGACGATGTTTATCCTTCGTTGTCTCCCACTAGGTGATTCACTAAATGCTGGTAGATTGATGAGGTCTTCTTCTCTGTCTACACAAAGCTCTGGAGTCAGTCACTGTATCGTTATGTGACAGTTCACTAATTCACTGTACCACTGATCACAGTCACCACTCACAGCACAATCAGGTAGCTCCACGGCGGGTCGTCCCACCCGGTCAGGTCACACACTTACATGCACCGGTGATGCCCTAGCTCCACTTTTCGTTTCTTCGCCAAATCTTCGCACTATCTCTAGCGATATGACTATGCTATGTTGCACCCTGCTAGCTACACACTGCGAGAGGCCAAATACTATGATCTAGCCTCTATACTCCTTCAATGTCCCGAGAAATTGACGAATTTCCGCGGACCTCACTAATCACGCGTGTCTCCTACAGACTCCCGCGGCGTGTGTGTGTGTGTGTGTGTGTGTGTGTGTGTGTGTGTGTGTGTGTGTGTGTGTGTGTGTGTGTGTTTGTGTGTGTGCATATGTGGTCACAACATCCCCCCTCCCCCAAACAAAAATGCTTTCCTCTCATGTTTAAGTTTAATAAACCAAATCGTATCAATTTTCTAAACATTTATATAATGCAATACACCATCAGGGGTTACAAGATTTTCCTAACGAGGAAAATGTCAACTTACCAGCCCAGAGAAGGTTGAATCTCTTTCATAAGAAAAGGTAACAATAACAGAAGAGCTGCTGGCTTACCTGGGGTGTACCTGGAGGAGGGGCTGTCCTCACCTCTGCTGTGTACAGGCACCATCTTCTTGTTCAGCTTGACCTGTTGCACAGAGAAGCAGAGAGTCACAGACGATCAGGGCCTCATAACAGAGCAGTATAACGCCTTGTGAAGGAGCTTGACAAAGGGAAGGAATTAACAACCCAAGATGACTTGTGTATATTCTTTAACCTATATTGGGCTTTACCTAATTATTATTGTTTGTTCTGTTAGGATTTATTTAGTTGCAGCTGTGTATATTATTACGGAGCTTCTTCTCACAGTTACTGTGTGTACCACACTGGTACTTCTCACAGCAACTGTGTATACCGCACTGGCACATCTCACAGTAAGTCACAACAGTTACTTCCTAATAGTCTCACAGTTGTGGTATTATATTACTTTTGATTTTATGGAATTCACAATCTGTCTTTGTATGTCGTTTATTATATGCTGATTATTTTGTCCTTAAACGAAACCTTTCCTTATAATGGTCGTTAAATATAGCAGTTCAAAAATAGTTTCTAGCACATTAAGGCACATAGTTGTTAAGAGAAGCTCTGCATTTGTCTTCACACGTAAATTAACCCTACCACACATCTGGATCTCTAACACATACCTGAACCACTACCACGGTCTCACACCAGATCCTCCTGACACTCCCACAACCAATATGTCTACCACTACACTCCTGCACCACTGCACATGCCTCACCACTGCACATGCCTCACCACTCCTCACACAAACACACCAGCACCCCCACACACCTGCTTAACAACACCCCTACTTAACCACACACACCTGTTCCATCTCCTGCTCCAGGCGTCTCAACCTGCCCCGTCTTTTCAGAAGAAGAATCACCAGGAGCGCCATCACCAGGATGGTGGTCAGGGAAGCCACCAACACTATGATCATGGGAGGCACCAGCTCCAACAACCTGTTGTTCCCACCGGGGCCCTCATCCTCCTCGGCGTCCACGCTGCCCACGCCCACACCTGCCTCAGGGCCACCTACGCCACCCCCAGGAGAGATCCCGTCACCACCCCCCACACTTCCGACGCCGCTGACGGGACGAACACCGTGCCCAGTTGGCATACCTGGAACCACCAAAGAAATTATTAAAATTTAAAGATATATTCTCAAAAGATTAATATATATATATATATATATATATATATATATATATATATATATATATATATGTGTGTGTGTGTGTGTGTGTGTACTCACCTAGTTGTACTCACCTAGTTGTGTTTGCGGGGGTTGAGCTCTGGCTCTTTGGTCCCGCCTCTCAACCGTCAATCAACAGGTGTACAGATTCCTGAGCCTATCGGGCTCTGTCATATCTACACTTGAAACTGTGTATGGAGTCAGCCTCCACCACATCACTTCCTAATGCATTCCATTTGTCAACCACTCTGACACTAAAAAAGTTCTTTCTAATATCTCTGTGGCTCATTTGGGCACTCAGTTTCCACCTGTGTCCCCTAGTACGTGTGCCCCTTGTGTTAAATAGACTGTCTTTATCTACCCTATCAATCCCCTTGAGAATCTTGAATGTGGTGATCATGTCCCCCCTAACTCTTCTGTCTTCCAGCGAAGTGAGGTTTAATTCCCGTAGTCTCTCCTCGTAGCTCATACCTCTCAGCTCGGGTACTAGTCTGGTGGCAAACCTTTGAACCTTTTCCAGTTTAGTCTTATCCTTGACTAGATATGGACTCCATGCTGGGGCTGCATACTCCAGGATTGGCCTGACATATGTGGTATACAAAGTTCTGAATGATTCTTTACACAAGTTTCTGAATGCCGTTCGTATGTTGGCCAGCCTGGCATATGCCGCTGATGTTATCCGCTTGATATGTGCTGCAGGAGACAGGTCTGGCGTGATATCAACCCCCAAGTCTTTTTCCTTCTCTGACTCCTGAAGAATTTCCTCTCCCAGATGATACCTTGTATCTGGCCTCCTGCTCCCTACACCTATCTTCATTACATTACATTTGGTTGGGTTAAACTCTAACAACCATTTGTTCGACCATTCCTTCAGCTTGTCTAGGTCTTCTTGAAGCCTCAAACAGTCCTCTTCTGTTTTAATCCTTCTCATAATTTTAGCATCGCCCGCAAACATTGAGAGAAATGAATCGATACCCTCCGGGAGATCATTTACATATATCAGAAACAAGATAGGACCGAGTACAGAGCCCTGTGGGACTCCACTGGTGACTTCACGCCAATCGGAGGTCTCACCCCTCACCGTAACTCTCTGCTTCCTATTGCTTAGATACTCCCTTAACCACTGGAGCACCTTACCAGCTACACCTGCCTGTCTCTCCAGCTTATGTACCAGCCTCTTATGCGGTACTGTGTCAAAGGCTTTCCGACAATCCAAGAAAATGCAGTCCGCCCAGCCCTCTCTTTCTTGCTTAATCTGTGTCACCTGATCGTAGAATTCTATCAAGCCTGTAAGGCAAGATTTACCCTCCCTGAATCCATGTTGGCGATTTGTCACGAAGTCCCTTCTCTCCAGATGTGTTACCAGGTTTTTTCTCACGATCTTCTCCATCACCTTGCATGGTATACAAGTCAAGGACACTAGCCTGTAGTTCAGTGCCTCTTGTCTGTCGCCCTTTTTGTATGTGTGTGTTTTGTGTTTTCCTTCCTGTTTTGTGTGTGTGTGTGTGTGTGTGTGTGTGTGTGTGTGTGTGTGTGTGTGTGTGTGTGTGTGTGTGTGTGTACTCACCTAATTGTACTGACCTAATTGTGCTTGCGGGGGTTGAGCTCTGGCTCTTTGGTCCCGCCTCTCAACCGTCAATCAACTGGTGTACAGATTCCTGAGCCTATTGGGCTCTATCATATCTACATATGAAACTGTGAATGGAGTCAGCCTCCACCACATCACTTCCTAATGCATTCCATTTGCTAACTACTCTGACACTGAAAAAGTTCTTTCTAACGTCTCTGTGGCTCATTTGGGTACTCAGCTTCCACCTGTGTCCCCTTGTTCGCGTCCCACCAGTGTTGAAAAGTTCGTCCTTGTTTACCCGGTCGATTCCCCTGAGGATTTTGTAGGTTGTGATCATGTCCCCCCTTACTCTTCTGTCTTCCAGTGTCGTGAGGTGCATTTCCCGCAGCCTTTCCTCATAACTCATGCCTCTTAGTTCTGGGACTAGTCTAGTAGCATACCTTTGGACTTTTTCCAGCTTCGTCTTGTGTTTGACAAGGTACGGGCTCCATGCTGGGGCCGCATACTCCAGGATTGGTCTTACATATGTGGTGTACAAGATTCTGAATGATTCCTTACACAGGTTCCTGAACGCCGTTCTGATGTTAGCCAGCCTCGCATATGCCGCAGACGTTATTCTCTTTATGTGGGCTTCAGGAGACAGGTTTGGTGTGATATCAACTCCTAGATCTTTCTCTCTGTCTGTTTCATTAAGTACTTCATTTCCTATTCTGTATCCTGTGCCTGGCCTCCTGTTTCCACTGCCTAGTTTCATTACTTTGCATTTACTCGGGTTGAACTTCAACAGCCATTTGTTGGACCATTCACTCAGTCTATCCAGGTCATCTTGTAGCCTCCTACTATCATCCTCTGTTTCAATCCTCCTCATAATTTTTGCATCGTCGGCAAACATTGAGAGGAACGAATCTATACCCTCTGGGAGATCATTTACATATACCAGAAACAGTATAGGTCCAAGGACTGACCCCTGCGGGACTCCACTTGTGACGTCTCGCCAATCTGAGACCTCACCCCTCACACAGACTCGTTGTCTCCTGTTGCTTAGGTATTCCTCTATCCACCGGAGTACCTTCCCTCTCACTCCAGCCTGCATCTCCAACTTTCGCACTAGCCTCTTGTGTGGCACTGTATCAAAGGCTTTCTGACAATCCAAAAATATGCAGTCTGCCCACCCTTCTCTTTCTTGCCTTATTTTTGTTGCCTGGTCGTAGAATTCAAGTAACCCTGTGAGGCAGGACCTGCCATCCCTGAACCCATGTTGATGCTGTGTTACAAAGTTCCTTCGCTCCAGATGCTCCACTAGTTTTTTTCGCACAATCTTCTCCATCAGCTTGCATGGTATGCAGGTTAGGGACACTGGCCTGTAGTTCAGTGCCTCCTGTCTATCCCCTTTCTTGTATATCGGGACTACGTTAGCTGCTTTCCAAGTACCTGGCAGTTCCCCTGTTGCCAGTGATTTGTTATACACTTTGGAGAGTGGTAGGCTCAGTTCTCTTGCTCCTTCCTTTAGAACCCAAGGGGAGATTCCATCTGGGCCTATAGCCTTCGTCACGTCCAACTCTAGTAAACACTTCCTTACTTCCCCACTGGTAATCTCAAACTCTTCCAGTGGTTCCTGGTTAGCTATTCCCTCACTTACCACTGGAATTTCTCCTTGTTCTAAGGTGAAGACCTCCTGGAATTTCTTATTCAATTCCTCACACACTTCCTTGTCATTTGTAGTGAATCCTTCCGCCCCTATCCTTAATCTCATAACCTGTTCCTTTACTGTTGTTTTTCTCCTAATGTGGCTATGCAACAATTTAGGCTGAGTCTTTGCCTTGCTTGCGATGTCATTTTCGTATTGTCTTTCTGCCTCTCTTCTCATCCTGACATATTCATTCCTGGCATTCTGGTATCTTTCTCTGCTCTCCAGTGTCCTGTTATTCCTATAGTTTCTCCATGCCCTTTTACTTTGCTGCTTAGCTAGCCTACATCTTTGATTAAACCATGGGTTTCTCATCTTCATTTCTCTGCTTTCCTTTTGGACTGGGACAAACTTGTTTGCTGCGTCCTTGCACTTCTGCGTGATGTAATCCATCATATCTTGGGCCGTCTTTCCCCTGAGCTCTGTTTCCCATGCTATATCTGTTAGGAATTTTCTTATCCCCTCATAGTTTCCCTTTCGGTATGCTAACCTTTTGGTTTCGGTATCCCTCCTCGAGTTCAATAACCCTTCTTCAATCAAGTACTCAAACACCAGTACACTGTGGTCGCTCATTCCTACTGGGTCCTCAAAACCGATTTCTCTTATGTCGGAGTCGTTCAGAGTGGAGACTAGGTCGAGTCTCACTGGTTCGTCATTGCCTCTCATCCTTGTGGGTTCTCCGACATGCTGCGTTAAAAAGTTGCTTGTCACCACCTCCAATAGTTTGGCTCTCCACGTATCCTCGCCTCCAACACACACACACTGTGTGTGTGTGTGTGTGTGTGTGTGAAAGCTGCATGAACCCACAAGCCATATACCACAAAGAACTCTTTGACCCGGCCAGGATTCGAACCCATGCCGTCCAGGATCACCCCTAAACGTACACAGTACTGTCAACACCGCACCAATGAGACGATCATTGGTGCGGTGGTCACAGTACTGTGTACGTTTAGGGGTGATCCTGGACGGCATGGGTTCGAATTCTGACCGGGTCAAAGAATTCTTAGTGTTATATATATATATATATATATATATATATATATATATATATATATATATATATATATATATATATATATATATATATATGCAAACAAGCCTGAATGGTCCCCAGAACTATATACAACTGAAAACTCTCACCCCAGAAGTAACTCGAACCCATACTCCCAGGAGCAACGCAACTGGTATGTACAGGGACGCCTTAATCCGCTTGACCATCATGACCGGACATAAGGAAGTGATAGCCGAGGCGAGGTACATACCAGTTGCGTTGCTCCTGGGAGTATGGGTTCGAGTCACTTCTGGGGTGTGAGTTTTCAGTTGTATATAGTCCTGGGGACCATTCAGGCTTGTTTGCATTTGTGTTCCTCACGTGTGCCCCAAAGAATGAGGTGATTTGATAAAATGCTATGCCCAAGATTACCATCCGAGTGCCGGCGGGGAAGTGGTTCAAATAGCCTCGGCTATCACTTCCTTATGTCCGGTCGTGATGGTCAAGCGGATTAAGGCGTCCCTGTACATACCAGTTGCGTTGCTCCTGAAAGTATGGGTTCGAGTCACTTCTGGGGTGTGAGTTTTCAGTTGTATATAGTCCTGGGGACCATTCAGGCTTGTTTGCATTTGTGTTCCTCACGTGTGCCCCAAAGAATGAGGTGATTTGATAAAATGCTATACCCAAGATTACCATCCGAGTGCCGGCTGGGAAGTGGTTCAAATAGCCTCGGCTATCACTTCCTTATGTCCGGTCGTGATGGTCAAGCGGATTAAGGTGTCCCTGTACATACCAGTTGCGTTGCTCCTGGGAGTATGGGTTCGAGTCACTTCTGGGGTGTGAGTTTTCAGTTGTATATAGTCCTGGGGACCATTCAGGCTTGTTTGCATTTGTGTTCCTCACGTGTGCCCCAAAGAATGAGGTGATTTGATAAAATGCTATGCCCAAGATTACCATCCGAGTGCCGGCGGGGAAGTGGTTCAAATAGCCTCGGCTATCACTTCCTTATGTCCGGTCGTGATGGTCAAGCGGATTAAGGCGTCCCTGTACATACCAGTTGCGTTGCTCCTGGGAGTATGGGTTCGAGTCACTTCTGGGGTGTGAGTTTTCAGTTGTATATAGTCCTGGGGACCATTCAGGCTTCTTTGCATTTGTGTTCCTCACGTGTGCCCCAAAGAATGAGGTGATTTGATAAAATGCTATGCCCAAGATTACCATCCGAGTGCCGGCGGGGAAGTGGTTCAAATAGCCTCGGCCATCACTTTCTTATGTTCGGTCGTGATGGTCAAGCGGATTAAGGCGTCCCTGTACATACCAGTTGCGTTGCTCCAGGGAGTATGGGTTCGAGTCACTTCTGGGGTGTGAGTTTTCAGTTGTATATAGTCCTGGGGACCATTCAGGCTTGTTTGCATTTGTGTTCCTCACGTGTGCCCCAAAGAATGAGGTGATTTGATAAAATGCTGTGCCCAAGATTACCTTCCGAGTGCCGGCGGGGAAGTGGTTCAAATAGCATCGGCTATCACTTCCTTATGTCCGGTCGTGATGGTCAAGCGGATTAAGGCGTCCCTGTACATACCAGTTGCGTTGCTTCTGGGAGTATGGGTTCGAGTCACTTCTGGGGTGTGAGTTTTCAGTTATATATATATATATATATATATATATATATATATATATATATATATATATATATATATATATATATATATATATATATATATATATATATTGTGACGGTAACGCGTTGGTGTTCGGCTGTTCAAAGCTAGGGGAATGGCCTCGTCACATAGAATTAAAAAAAAATAGAAAATCTGGAACTTCGTCTGTGGTAAGGTAAGGAGAAGACACACAAAACACAAGTAAATTTTAACAATGAAATTTTAATTACGTTAAATAAACAAAACATGAATAAAATGGACATACAAATTCGTATAATAAAATCAATCAATCAAAATAATAAGAATAATTAAATGAAAAAATGAAAAGTTACGTTAAGACAAGTGAGCAATAACAAGCTGTGCAATATACAATAAAATGAGAGGTGCAGGAATATTGGCTTTAAGCTATCATCTCTCTTAGTACACGTAAGCCAAAGCTCAGTCTACCAGGGAGAAGTGTTAACCGTATGAAAGCACTGAATATTCTGAGGACTGAGGTCGTGGCGGCCCCAGACATCTAGTAGTATAGTGGGTGGAGTGCAGTTGCAGCCAGACCGGCGGCCAATCAGCGAGGAGCCGGCAACAAGACAGGTAGTTTGGCGGTTTGAGGTGAGGCAGGTGTTCCTGGCTGCATACGTTTTGCTCTCTGGCAAACCTTGGAGATGTTGTTGTCGTTGTTGGACATTTCTTCCATAGTAGTTTTATATAGATGTATCGACGTATTTTTGGAGGGAAGAGCAGGCTCAATCTCTTGAAGGAGATTATCGTCACAACTCTCCCCCAAAGCCTGCGGTTCTGGAAGAAGTACGTCGTTATGTGGTGGAGTAATAGATGGAGTCGCTTCTACTTCATAAACTCTGGAGAGATCATTGGCTAAGATGTTGTCGGAATCTTGGTATAGCGTGTCTCCAGGTTGAATTTCTGCAGTTAGCAAGCCCATAGTAGAAGATGTTGAGGTGAGAAGTGGGCGTGCTGCAGGAGGTGTAGGGTGGTGTGGTCCGTGTTGATGGTGGACCGAGCACTTTTCAGGTGTGGAGTGAAGTGCTGGAGCTTCAGGATGATGAAGAGTAGTTCCTTGCCAATTGTTCCGTAGTTCCTTGTAGCAGTAGTCGCTGACAGGTGTATTCTCCTCGCCTCGTTGCTGCATCGCGACACCACCAACGTCGGTACCACTGGCGTCGACATGGAGGATGAAGGGCTTATCTGACGTGGTGAGAGTGGAATTAGAATAGGGCAAAGGAGCACGATTATTATCCTGAAAGTATTTGGGAAGATCATTAAGGATTTCGGAATTAGAAAGTGCTGACTCCTTGTCAGTGCTTTCGGGAGGAGAAGCTGGGAAGGTCTCACTGTGGATGTAAGGTTCTGTGAAGGTAGAACAGTTAATCAGGACAGTGGGAGGAGTACCATTATATTGCTTCAGGAGGTTGACGTGGCACAGCTGGGTCTTCCGCCGCCTATCTGGAGTCTCTATGACGTAGTTGTTGTTATTTCTGTACTCTTTGACGCGGTAGGGTCCTGAAAACCTGTTTTGTAAAGGTGAACCTGGGATAGGGAAGTATGCTAGGACGAAGTCTCCCGGCTTGAATTTTCTTACTTTGCTGGTCTGGTCGTAATGAGTCTTCATCCTCTCCTGGGCTTTCAATAGATTATCATGGGCAAAACGGTGGACTCTCTCTAGAATGTGTTGAAGGTTTTGAAGAAACTGGGGCACATTCTGATGCTCACTGAAGGTGGCATCTCTGAGAGAGTCTTTGAAAGCCTTAAGGGGAGTACGGCACTTACGGCCGTAGAGCATCTCATAAGGAGATACTCCTAGGGACTCATTGGGAAGACTTCTGTAAATACACATTATAAGGTCAATCTGCTTATCCCAATCCTTAGAGGTTTCACTACAAAACTTTTTCAAGAGTGCTTTGATAGTCTGATGACTACGTTCAAGAGAACCCTGTGAAGCAGGATGATAGGGGCTGGACAATACCTGTTTGATGTTGAACTCCTCCAGTGTCCTTTTGAAGAGATCACTGGTGAAGTTGGTACCACAGTCGCTCTGAATCTCCCTGGGAAATCCGTATTGAGTGAAGATCTTCAATAGATGTTTTACAACCGTAGCAGCCGTGATGTTCTTCACTGGAACTGCTATGGGAAATCTGGTGGTAGGACACAGGATGGTTAGGATGTAGGCGTTACCTGTACTGGTCCGAGGTAAAGGACCAACACAGTCTATTATGAGTCTGTGGAAAGGTTCCGCAGGCACCTGTATGGGAATCAGTGGCGCTCTGGGAATGGAGATGTTCGGTTTGCCTGCCATCTGACATGTATGACACTGTTTTACGTACTGTTTGACGTTATTTACCATACCTGGCCAGTAGTAGTCTTGACGAATTCCATGGTAAGTCTTGTTGAAGCCGTAGTGGGAGAGTGCTCCGTGGGCCAGGTGTAGAATAGTGGGCCGCAGGCTGGTAGGAATCACAAGTTGTTCGATGTTGGCCCAATCGTCCTCCTCCTTCAGTTTACTGGGTCTATATCTGCGGTAGAGCAAGTCGTTCTCTAGGAAGAACCCAGGAATACTGTCGGGTTGAGTCTCAGCCTGGAAAAACAATGGTGTTAAAGTAAGATCTTCCCTCTGCAACTTACGGAACTCCAACTTGGTCAGATGCGGGGGTAGTTTCTGAGGGTCTTGAGGGACAGCGGTAGCAGTAGAGTCAGCTGGCTGTGGACGTGCGGCTTGTGCACGGGTGGTCACAAGAACCGGAGGAGAAACTTCATCACTTTCTTGAACCTCTACTGGAACATACTCTAGAATAGGGTTACTTGGCACAGAGTTACACACCTGGGGTTTGTCCATGACGATCAGGTTGGTCGGTTGCAGGTCTTCTGCCAAGTCGTTGCCTAGGAGAAGTTGCACTCCAGGCATGGGAAAAGGCTTTTCCCTGACGGCGACTTGGACTTCTCCGTTCACGTAGGGACAATCCAGGTGGACTCTGGAGAGAGGGTATGGAGTGGTAGCAGTGAGGTCAGTGATGAAGACAGTTTCTCCGGTGTAGACGATGTTGGGCACAGCCGACTTCAAGATGATCGATTGAAGAGCCGCTGTGTCCCTCAAGATCTTCAATTTGAAACGTCCCTCCGGATTTGAACCGTTGGCAGAGACAGTTCCAGTACACAGGTGGTTACTGAAAAGAGAAAGATCATTAACATTAACACCAACATTCATCACAGGCTTACCGGACTTAGGAGGAGTTGGTTTGGGTTTCTGTGGGTCAGTGGTTCCCTTGTATTGAGACTTACCACACTTGTCTATGGTATGTCCATAGAGTCTACAATACTTGCAGTACAATTGCGAGCCAGCTTGATCGGGGCTCACTTTCTCGTAACTGTACCACGACTTCTTACTGGAGGATGGTTCGGGTGTCAGCCGGTGGATGAGGCTGTAAGTGTCAGCCGACTTAGCACACTTCAGGTAGTCGGTTTCTTCTTTATCTGCTAAGTAGAGACGGACAGGAGGCGGCACACGTCTCAAGAATTCTTCAACTAGCATCAGGTTGACGAGTTCTGTAAAAGTAGAGACATGTGCTGCTTCCAGCCATTTCATGAAATATCTCCGTTTTGTGTTAGCAAACTCAAGGAAGGTAGTGGTACTTGCCTTCAGGTGGTCACGGAATTTCCTTCTATAACTTTCAGTAGAGAGGAGGTAGGCGTCCAACACTGCTTGTTTCAGAGTGTGGTAGTCATTCTCAGACGCCAAAGTACTGAGTGTGACTGCAGCTCTACCTGTAAGATGGACTCTGAGAAGTGTGGCCCATTGGTCGACAGGCCAACTGAGTTGATTAGCAAGGGTTTCAAAGGTGGTAAAGAACACATCAACTTCTGCTTCTACAAAGGATGGCATTAACTTACTTGCATGTGTTATATTAAAACTGACGGGAAGATTGGCAGTAGCTTGCAGGCGTTGAGCGAGGTGTGAAGTTTCCAAGGTGTATTCGCGTTGACGACACTCTAGAGCCAGAGTTGCTTGTTGCTTGTCATGTTCGCGTTGCATCTCCAACTCGCGTTGTTTGGTTTCAAGCTGTACTCTTTCCCGCTCACGGAGCATTGCAAACTCACGTTCCTTGAGGGCGATTTCTTCCCTTCTTAAGGCAGCCTCACGTTCTTGTTCTTCCCTTCGTATGGCAGCTGCTTCTCTTTGCTGCTCACGTTCAATCTTGGCCAGCTCTAGTTTGAGTTTCATCGTTGCCAAATCAGTTTTATCTGCAATATAGTAAGTTTCATGAGTTTCAGAGTCTATCTTACCTTGCTCTAAATAGTAATCCAGCAACAGGTTGTGTAGGTCATTTTTGTTGGCTTGGTAGGGAACTTCTAGTTGATACTCATGTGCAAGAGTTTGTAATTCAGTCCTCTTGGCACGACTTAAAGTCCCTATTTCACCTGCTGGATTTGCACGGAAAACTTGGAGACGAAATATGGTGAAATTAGCAAATAAATGTAACACGAATATTCAATAGTGAATGTCAGAAACAGGACAACGTGGCAACTGGTACCTATCCTGTGGGATCTTTAACAATTAAAGTTAAGTAAAAGATGTTAAATGATTAATTTAAATCAAGGGCGCAGGAAATCTTGTACCCGGTACTCATGTAAGAGGATAAGGGCAAGAAAATCCTACTAACAAATGAAACAGAGTTTCGAAAACAAATGAAACAGTTAATTGCCTCAAAAGTAAAATTGGTAGTCCAAGGATGTAGGCATACCTTGCCGAGTCTCTATAGGACATAAAGCAAGTTTTTCCTACTGAATTTAGTATGATACTTACAGAATTAGCGAACTTTTGTGCTCTGAAAAAGTAAGCTAATTCCCTACCGTTGTATGTATCATCATCTCTGACTGACGTGTAAGGGTGCGAGGTGTCAACTGGTGACGAGAACTGCTGCTGAGGTCCCAATTCAGCAACTAAAGTTCGAGCTAGAGGAACTATGGCCCTCTTTGTCCTCCTACAGTCAGATTGCAGAAGATTGGGTACTCTTGACCCGGGGCAGACCACAGTACCAGGGTACCAATATGATGATCTGTCAAAAATGAGAAATATCCAAGGGACAAAGATGGTAAACACGAGTAATAACACCGAGGGAGAGATGACCAATTAAGAGTATGACTGAGGCCTACAGTCTCCACGTAATCCAAAGTTGTCTCACCTTCACCATATGTTACTCTCGTAATGCACAATACACAGCACCATATAAAAAATGAAATTGAATATGAAAAATAGTAAAAGCTACATTAACAAAGTTAAATACGCTTACCATAAATTACCACTTGGCACCAGTACCTGAGTGAAGCTCCTAGGACAGGCCCCCATATAATATGTGACGGTAACGCGTTGGTGTTCGGCTGTTCAAAGCTAGGGGTATGGCCTCGTCACATAGAATTAAAAAAAAATAGAAAATCTGGAACTTCGTCTGTGGTAAGGTAAGGAGAAGACACACAAAACACAAGTAAATTTTAACAATGAAATTTTAATTACGTTAAATAAACAAAACATGAATAAAATGGACATACAAATTCGTATAATAAAATCAATCAATCAAAATAATAAGAATAATTAAATGAAAAAATGAAAAGTTACGTTAAGACAAGTGAGCAATAACAAGCTGTGCAATATACAATAAAATGAGAGGTGCAGGAATATTGGCTTTAAGCTATCACCTCTCTTAGTACATGTAAGCCAAAGCTCAGTCTACCAGGGAGAAGTGTTAACCGTATGAAAGCACTGAATATTCTGAGGACTGAGGTCGTGGCGGCCCCAGACATCAAGTAGTATAGTGGGTGGAATGCAGTTGCAGCCAGACCGGCGGCCAATCAGCGAGGAGCAGGCAACAAGACAGGTAGTTTGGCGGTTTGAGGTGAGGCAGGTGTTCCTGGCTGCATACGTTTTGCTCTCTGGCAAACCTTGGAGATGTTGTTGTCGTTGTTGGACATTTCTTCCATAGTAGTTTTATATAGATGTATCGACGTATTTTTGGAGGGAAGAGCAGGCTCAATCTCTTGAAGGAGATTATCGTCACAATATATATATATATATATGCCAGTGTCAGACCACGGAGGAAAAATGAAACAGGAATTTCCTTAAGACTCCTTCTGAAGATGTGTTAATATACGAAATTACTTAAGGAAATTCCTGTTTTTTTATTTTTACTCCGTGGTCAGGCACTGTCACATTTTTAATCACGTGTTTATTTTCGTGATACACACACACACACACACACACATATATATATATATATGTATTATATATACATATATATAATATATATTATATATACATATATATAATTCTAAAGTTGTATACTTAACTCTCGTGTTTAGGAGAGTTGTGCCTTAAGCAGAGACACTGTGTCTTCCCATATTAACAGGGACTTGATGAAATTAACGTATAAATGACCCCTCACTTGCTCTGGTGCTCTTGGGAGGTGTTGATCTTTGGGGTATTTAAATACTCCGAAATTACCATCTCTTTTAAGGGTCTGAGCGGGTGGTGGAGCGGGTTAAGGCGTACCTGTTATGCCAGTTGCTGGAAGGCTTCTGTGCTGGCTAGGGTTCGAGTCTCCTGGTGGGAAAGTGTTCTAAAGTTGTATACTTAACTCTCGTGTTTAGGAGAGTTGTGCCTTAAGCAGAGACACTGTGTCTTCCCATATTAACAGGGACTTGATGAAATTAACGTATAAATGACCCCTCACTTGCTCTGGTGCTCTTGGGAGGTGTTGATCTTTGGGGTATTTAAATACTCCGAAATTACCATCTCTTTTAAGGGTCTGAGCGGGTGGTGGAGCGGGTTAAGGCGTACCTGTTATGCCAGTTGCTGGAAGGCTTCTGTGCTGGCTAGGGTTCGAGTCTCCTGGTGGGAAAGTGTTCTAAAGTTGTATATATATATATATATATATATATATATATATATATATATATATATATATATATATATATATATATATATATATATATTAGTATATTTTGGTAGGAGTCTTTCCTGTAGACATATATTATTGAATATGACCGAAAAAGTAAGATTAAGACTTTTTCGGTCATATTCAATATATATATATATATATATATATATATATATATATATATATATATATATATATATATATATATATATATATGTATATATATATATATATATATATATATGTATATATTTATAAATATATATATATATATATATATATATATATATATATATATATATATATATATATATTTATATATATAAATGTACATGTAGAAAGATATCTATGTTGATATACATATAGTTATATAGTTAGACATATCTAAGTAGATATATATATATAAATATCTACTAATATATGTATACATATCTAGACATATGAAGATAGACATATTCACACATATACATTAGAAAAAAAGAGAAATACATTCATTCCTTGAAAATGTGTTGATATGTTGATATATTTACTTATTTATTTATTTATATGTATGCATAATTAAAGAACAATAAATAAAGAGATATAAACATAATGAAAGTCAATAGTAAACACCACTAAAGTGATTGTATCGGGAAATTAGTTTCATTATATTTCATTATCACACAATACAAATATCTCCCGTCAACAGTCACATGTTCGGTCATGACAAATGGTGAACCACAGAGATAGTGACGGTGGTTCATAAACAGGAAGAAGTAGTAGTAATAATAATAATAATAATAATAATAATAATAATAATAATAATAATAATAATGCTAAAGTCAATGGAGTAATCTTGGGATAAGAACCAGTGTTCTGGGTCCCCTCAGACGCGCCCCTTTACGAGCCCAGGTTTAATTACTTACAGCGTAGCATGGTCGACTGGGTTAAGTCGCGTGGCTTGGGGGATCCAGAACGTTGGTGCGAATCCTCGGTTTGCTCCTGTGGTTTCTGCTTCAGGTATTTCATGCCTTTGTGATTTTTGGGTGTGGATGATAATAATAATAATAATAATATTATTATTATTTTTATTAATAATAATAATAATAATAACAACAATAAAACTCAAATATATATGGATGAGTTCAAGTGAATGTATTATGTTTTGCGAGTGTTATTTGGCTCAGTGATCTGACTGTTGGTGTGGGAACCATGCAGGTTATTGTGCTCCAGTTACCCATCCTGTGACCGCTTACCCATCCTGGGAGTTCTTACCCATCCTGTGAGCACTTACCCTTTCTGTGTGAGCACTTACCCATTGTCTGTGAGCACTTACCCATTCTGTGAGCGCTTACCCATCCTGTGAGTGCTTAACTATCTTTTACACAGGACCGTAAATAGGATTACAGAGATCACAAACAAACTTAATCTGACTTCAGCGGGTAATTTGACTTTAAACTTGAGCTACTCTCCACATCTTATAACAGTAACACCAACCAACTAACTGGCTTCTTACACTGCAACATCTATGCATGTATAGCATAATATTATACATTGCAGGAACATCTAATGCTAATACATAAAATATTTTTCATCTTAGAAGAGTTGCTGTTTATAATTTTCATTCTGCAGGCTACACAGGTTAAGTTCCCTTCACCTGCAGTATACGAGTCTTAAACCCAGGACCACATGCGTGAGCGGTCGTAGCTCTATCAACTGGGCTATGAGTAGTTTTAAATAGGAAAGTTTCCAGAAAGTGGAACTGTCCACTTTCCCTGTAGTAGGACTTCAGTAATAGTCAGGTTATGTTTTAATCATTCATATGTCCTTTTTCTCCTTAACTCAGCATGTGGGAACAGTGCTCAAGAATTTCAGATGTTTTATCAAATACAATAATAGAGTTGACGTTTCATGCGACGTGAGTTAAGAATGATCTCTAATTTGCAAAATTATGACACAATTTAAAATATAATGTTCTAGCGTGTGTCCTTCTCTAAGTTCACACCCTTTAAACTTTATGTCGGTGAGGTCATCTTGGGTGTCAGTCTGCCAGAAATACTTGTAGCGAAGTCGTTGTCGAGCTGTGACAAGGTCAGTCATTCTACTGATGCTGTTACTTGTTATGTACACGTGTCTGGTTTGACACATTGCTATAGTCAAGGACGTGCTAGTTCCTTTATGCAGTCCTCCTGCTTTCTTCAAATTCTCTTAAGAGTTCTCGTCTAATAGCTAATGACGGTTTTTTTTAGATGTTTTTGACAGCCAAAGACTGCCTTCAGCCTTGTCATTATTTACTGCAAGCTTAACAAGGGACTCAACATTATCAGGTTCTTGCCGCCCGGTGTAAGAGGAGACCCGCATCACTTTGAAGTAATCCCCTTTATTAAGTTTGCAAATATATAGATGTCTAGCTTCGGAGAAAAAGAATGTTACAATTTTATTATTAATGAGGAAAGGGAGCGTGAAATAACTATGCAGTCTACTGGAATGGCTTGAAGAATTGTAAATGCTACAATGTTGCTGCTGTTGTTTAAGATTCGCTACTCAGAACAATAAGTTCCAGTAGCACGGGCTATGGTGAGCCCGTAAGTGGAGGCTCTTTGGAGCCATTATCTGTATCAGTGACTAATACTAAAGATCTGGCAATGGATTGGGGTCTTCATGATGGTTTTCAGCCTGGAGGGCTGGCTATACCAGTTATGGTATAGCCAGCCATAGCTCAGAATGGAAGCAAGTCGACGAAGAACTCTGTAGGGTAAGGCAGGTCCTAGTCAATAACGGCTTCCCCAATGGTTTCGTCGAAGACATCATAAGAAGGAAAGTGAAAAGCCATGCAACCTCTGAAGAGACAACTAACACAACACCTATACCCCCTATTAGACTATTTTACAGGAACTTCTTTTCCACAGCTCATAAAACGGAGGAAAGGGTCCTGAAAGATATTGTTAATAGAAACGTTATCCCTACAGACAAAAATCAGAGGATACAACTGACGATTTACTATAAAACCAGAAAAACGGCCAGCCTACTCATGAGAAACTCTCCAGACACAAAACAGAACGCTTTAAAAGAGACTAACGTCGTCTATGCCTTCAAATGCCCTCTTGGGGACTGTAAGCTCCAAAAAACCCAGTATATAGGCAAGACAACAACATCTCTTTCTAGGCGTTTAACGATGCATAAGCAACAGGGCTCCATTAAGGAACATATAATCTCTTCCCACAACCAAACCATCGCCAGAGAAATCCTAGTAAACAACACATAAATCATCGATAGATACAGCGATAGCAGGCGGCTTGACGTTTGCGAGGCACTACACATCAAGAAGTCAACACCAGCAATCAACAGCCAATTATTGCACAACTATATTCTACCCACCTCAAGACTCCGCTCCAATATAGAAGCATCAAGAAATATGGACCAATAGGCTTTCTACAAACACTTCTATTCAATATCCATTGTTTCGTGTTCTGTCTTGTGTTGATGAAATTAATACCCTATTAATACTCTTGTTCTGTCTTGTGTTGATGAAATTAATACCCTATTAATACCACATCTTGTTCTGTCTTGTGTTAATGCCACATCACCCCTTCCACCTCACTCAAATGTAGATATAAAATCGGAGATGCGTAAGTTCTATTCAGTTGTGTATTTGTGAACTAAAGTCTTTGAAAATGTAATAAGTTTTACGAAACGCGCTCGTGTCGCGTCAGACTAGAAATAAAAATGAATTTTGGAGAATTGATTTTTGATTTACCTCCAACAGTGAAACGAAATGTACAAAAGATTGAGAAAATTTGTGTTAGAATTATTAATCTTACTTTTTCGGTCATATTTAATAATATATGTCTACAGGAAAGACTGCTACCAAAATATACTAATGCACAACTTGCCTAAACATGCAAGAGAAGTTATACAACCTTAGAACACTTTCCCACCAGGAGATTAGAACCCTAGCCAGCACAGAAGCCTTACAGCAACTGGCATAACTGGAACGCCTTTAACCCACTGCACCTCAGCTCAGACCCTTAAAAGAGATGGTAATTTCTGAGTATTTAAATCCCCCAAAGATCACCGCCTCCCAAGGGCAACTAGAGCATAGTGAGGGGCTACTCACGTTCTTTCATCAAATTCCTGTTAATATGGGAGAACTCTGTGTCTATGCTTAATGCACAACTTGCCTAAACACGCAAGAGAAGTTATACAACCTTAGAACACTTTCCCACCAGGAGATTAGAACCCTAGCCAGCACAGAAGCCTATCCAGCCATCAGTGGTTTACAGCAATGACTCCTGTCCCATTTCCCTATCATACCTAATTTTAAAAGTATGAATAGAGTTTGCTTCCACAACCTGTTCCCCAAGTGCATTCCATTTTTCCACTACTATCACGCTAAAAGAAAAGTTCCTAACATCTCTGTGACTCATCTGAGTTTCCAGTTTCCACCCATGTCCCCTCGTTCTGTGACTATTACGTGTGAACATTTCATCTATTTCCACTTTGTCAATTCCCCTGAATATTTTATATGTTCCTATCATATCTCCTCTCTTCCTTCTTTTCTCTAGTGTCGTAAGGTTCAGTTCCCTCAGACGTTCTTCATATCCCATCCCTCGTAACTCTGGGACAAGCCTCGTCGCAGACCTCTGAACCTTCTCCAGTTTCCTTATGTGTTTCTTCAAGTAGGGGCTCCATGATGGCATGGCATACTCTAAGACTGGTCTCACGTAGGCAGTGTAAAGCGTCCTAAAAGCCTCCTCACTTAGGTTTCTGAATGAAGTTCTAATTTTCGCCAGTGTAGAATACGCTGCTGTCGTTATCCTATTTATATGTGCCTCAGGAGTTAGATTAGGTGTCACATCCACTCCTAGGTCTCTTTCTCGAATCGTTACAGGTAGGCAGTTCCCCTTCATTGTGTACTGTCCCTTTGGTCGTCTATCACCTGATCCCATTTCCATAACTTTACATTTACTGGTGTTGAACTCCAGTAGCCATTTCCCTGACCATCTCTGCAACCTGTTTAAGTCCTCCTGGAGGATCCTACAATCCTCATGTGTCACAACTCTTCTCATTAATTTTGCGTCATCCGCAAACATTGACATGTATGATTCCACTCCTGTAAACATATCATTTACGTAAATTAGAAAGAGGATTGGGCCCAGCACCGATCCTTGAGGTACTCCACTCGTTATTGTTCGCCAGTCCAACTTCTCGCCCCTTACCATTACCCTCTGGCTCCTTCCTGTTAGGCAGTTCCTCACGCATGCTAGGGCCTTTCTGCTTACTCCTGCCTGTCTCTCAAGTTCAGTCTCATGTGCGGTACTGTATCAAAGGCCTTTTGGCAGTCAAGAAATATGCAGTCTGCCCAGCCTTCTCTGTCCTGCCTTATCCTTGTTACTTTGTCATAGAATTCTAAAAGGTTTGTTAGGAATGATTTCCCTGTCCAGAACCCATGTTGGTACTTGTTTACAAACCCAATGCTCTCCAGGTGCTCAACAAGTCTTAGCCTAATTATTCTTTCAAGTATTTTGCAGGGGATGCTTGTCAGTGATACGGGTCTGTAGGTAGTTAGGTCTCCCTATCACTTTTCTTGAAAATTGGTACATTTGCCTCCTTCCAGCAACTGGGCAGTTCTCCTGACATAAGTGACTCATTAAAGATCATTGCCAGAGGCACGCTGAGAGCCTGCACTGCCTCTTTTAGTATCCACGGTGATACTTTGTCTGGTCCAACCGCTTTAATAGCATCCAGTGTTGTCAACTTTTTCATTACCTCCTCTGCTGTCACCTCTATATCTGATAGTCTTTCATCTAGGGAATTCTCTTCTAACAATGGGAGCCACTCAGGCTCGGTTGTGAACACTCCATGGAAACTTGCATTCAGTACCTCGCATATTTCCTTGTCGCTTTCTGTATATGCCCCTTCTGTTTTCCTCAGTCTTGTCACTTGGTCATTTACCGACATCTTCCTTCTTATATGGCTATGTAGTAATTTAGGTTGCTTTTTCGCTTTGATTGCAATATCATTCTCATAATTTCTTTCCGACACTCGTCATATGTTAATGTAATCGTTCCTAGCTCTGTTACATCTAATCCAGTTGTCCTCTGTCCTTTGTCTTCTGTACTTCCTCCACTTACGCCTGCTTCTCACTTTTGCTTCCTGACACTGTCTATTAAACCATGGGTTATTATATTCCCTCCTGCTTTTTCCTTTACTGTTGGGATAAATCTCTCTTCAGCCTCCTTCCATTTCCATATGACTTGGTTCATCATATCATGCACTGTTTTTCCTCTAATTTCTTCTGTGTGTGTGTGTGTGTGTGTACTCACCTAATTGTGCTTGCGGGGGTTGAGCTTTGGCTCTTTGGTCCCGCCTCTCAACTGTCAATCAACTGGTGTACAGATTCCTGAGCCTACTGGGCTCTATCATACCTACATTTGAAACTGTGTATGGAGTCAGCCTCCACCACATCACTTCCTAATGCATTCCATTTATTAACTACTCTGACACTGAAAAAATTCTTTCTAACGTCTCTGTGGCTCATCTGGGTACTAAGTTTCCACCTGTGTCCCCTTGTTCGTGTCCCACCCGTGCTGAAGAGTTTGTCTTTGTCCACCCTGTCAATTCCCCTGAGAATTTTGTAGGTGGTTATCATGTCTCCCCTTACTCTTCTGTTTTCCAGGGATGTGAGGTTCAGCTCCTTTAGCCTTTCCTCGTAGCTCAATCCTCTCAGTTCCGGGACGAGCCTGGTGGCATACCGCTGAATCTTCTCTAACTTTGTCTTGTGTTTAACTAGGTATGGACTCCAGGCTGGAGCTGCATACTCCAGGATTGGTCTTACATAAGTGGTATATAGGGTTCTGAAAGATTCCTTACACAAGTTTCTGAAGGCAGTTCTTATGTTGGCCAGTCTAGCATATGCCGCTGATGATATTCTTTTGATGTGGGCCTCTGGGGACAGTATGTGTATATGTGTGTGTGTGTGTTTGTGTGTGTGTGTGTGTGTGTGTGTGTGTGTGTGTGTGTGTGTGTTTGTGTGTGTGTGTGTGTGTGTGTGTGTGTGTGTGTGTGTGTGTGTGTCTGTTTGTGTGTGTGTGTGTGTGTGTGTGTGTGTGTGTGTGTGTGTGGGGGGGGGGGGTGTACTCACCTAGTTGTACTCACCTAGTTGTGTTTGCGGGGGTTGAGCTCTGGCTCTTTGGTCCCGCCTCTCAACCGTCAATCAACAGGTGTACAGATTCCTGAGCCTATCGGGCTCTGTCATATCTACACTATAAACTGTGTATGAAGTCAGCCTCCACCACATCACTTCCTAATGCATTCCATTTGTCAACCACTCTGACACTAAAAACGTTCTTTCTAATATCTCTGAGGCTCATTTGGGCACTCAGTTTCCACCTGTGTCCCCTTGTGTGTGTTTGTGTGTGTGTGTGTGTGTGTGTGTGTGTGTGTGTGTGTGTGTGTGTGTGTGTGTGTGTGTGTGTGTGTGTGTGTGTTTGTGTGTGTGTGTGTGTTTGCGTGTGTGTGTGTGTGTGTGTGTGTGTTTGTGTGTGTGTGTGTGTTTGTGTGTTTGTGTGTGTGTGTGTGTGTTTGTGTGTTTGTGTGTGTGTGTGTGTGTGTGTGTGTGTGTGTGTGTGTGTGTGTGTGTGTGTGTTTGTGTGTGTGTGTGTGTGTGTGTGTGTGTGTGTGTGTGTGTGTGTGTGTGTGTGTGTGTGTCAGCCATCTTGGAGGGCTGCTGGAGGGAGGGACCAAAGGGCGACAAGATCAGAAGGTCAGGTCAACCTCAGTCACCTCAGGGTCGGTGATATATAGCTATAACACCATCACTACGCACACCATCTCAAATGAGCCTATTGCCACCACAAGGCCTAAATATTTGACTGGAGAATATCTGATCACTAATTGGCCAGTCCCAGAGACAATGACTGGAGGTGAATAGACAATGCTTGTAGCACCAAGTAATTCCTTCACAGAACACCAGTCCTAGTAGACATGTGCGTCCTTGCTCATCGTCAGTAAGTAGCGACATTATTATTGGAGAGTGAAGTTAACTGCAGAGTGCTAATTCGTTGTAACTATCACACAAATGGCCGGAATCCCTTGTTGTATGAAGTTTTGTCAAAGTGATGTGTCTGCTGAAAGAAACCACGAGGAACATTGCAAAGTAACAGGACTTTGAGAAAGTATACCACTCTGATCGTGATCAAAGTAATCTCTATAGCTCTGATACAGAAAGAGTTCAGCCAAGATTAAATGTAGACTATAAAGTCCACTACAGATGATGTAAGGGTTAAGTGCCTTAAAGGTCAGTTAGGAGGAAGGATTGGCGTTTAAGACGTTGCAAGGACTGGCATTGCAAGACAGTATCCGCTTCTGTGTATTTTACACGATCAAATCAGTGTATAGCTGCAGACAGCTACCACGTGTTACCTAACCATCAGTCACACCTGTAAACAAGTCTAGCTGTCGGTGGCGCATACTCTCCACCCACATGCCCACCACCTGATACTACCACCCACCTGCACACCTGTTATGGTATCGACACCGTCGTTGGAATGTGGAGTGGCGATTTCAGCGCCATCTATGGGTCTGCACTCCAACCCCCTGGCATTGGGTGCTACGCAGACAACTCCATCTGTTGGTGGTGGCATGGTATCAGTGAAAGACTCCAGTTTCTTGTCTTAGTCAGAATGTGAGGTCGATGATGATGACCTCTGGTGGGTGGTATATTGATATTAACACCATCTAGGTGTGGCTACAAGTTACAATTTCAATTCCCCAGTGGGCGGGTGTTATCCTACGATCACCCAGTATACTGTCCGTTTAGTTAATGACGTTTTATGTTCACAGAGGTGACGTAAGCAGTTGATTGCACTGAAGAGAGCAGTTCACCTTAGGCAGTCCAAGACTCTTGACTTGGTCCTGTGAGAGGACAAAGTGGCCGCCGTCAGTTTTAGCAGTGTTGGCTGCTGTTTATTGCAGTGTTGGATTTGCCAACATACCCTGTATTGGCCAGTAAAAGTTACATGACAGTGGTGCATCTCGAGAAGTGCTGCTAGCGAGCTGCTAGCGACTTCTGTCGGGGTATAGTTACACCTGTATGTGATTGTTTGAGACCCCTGTCAACGTGTTGCTGAATCCCTCTGGCCAGTGTGTATCTGGGGAGCAGAGGTGTGGGTATTGGCACATTGTGAAGATACGGTGTGTGTGGACTGGCCCATGTTGAAGAAGGTGAACTCGCCGGTGTTTGCCATTAGGTGTGGACGACGTGTACCTGGAAAGTGGATTCACCGGGATTGATGACCACTGCCGATGTATTGTCTCCTAAGTGAAAACGGCACTTTGTAAATAAGTGTAGTAATACTTATATATATAATTATATATATTATATATATACAACCTTTCCCACCAGGAGATTAGAACCCTAGCCAGCACAGAAGCCTTACAGCAACTGGAAATCAAAGAGCTAATGCTCGATCCTTCAAGCACAAATAGGTGAGTACAAATAGGTGAGTACACACACACACACACACACATAGGGCCTGGTAGCCTGGTGGATAGCGCGCAGGACTCGTAATTCTGTGGCGCGGGTTCGATTCCCGTGTAACAAACTAGGTTTGTTTTTCAGAAATTATGTATTTTAGATTCATTATTTGGTCCATGGGGTCTTGAAAGTGGAGTGAGAGGGTAGACTACCTCACCTGGGAAGTGGGAAGGTCCTCCCCTGGGGACTAGGACAGGAGTGTATATACAGGGTCGCTCGCTCTCCTTGGTTTTAAAGTATAACTTTGAGTCATTCAGGTATTAAAGAAACTGTAATTAATAACTCCCCGTTGTCAAGCATGTTGATTAATTTAACGTCAGTTATGAGTGTAGAATCAAATCCCTTTCTTTATCTGAGAGCAGATGACCCGGTTGGCACCACCGAGAGGACAGGTCACCATGTGGCTGGCTGCACCCTCCTCTCATCTCCCTCATGTTACTTCAGTAATTTACAGAACTTCAGGCTTTCATTTAATATTGTATTCAATAATACGGAGATTATGTGTAATAATCAGCCTGGTTAAATATGAATGTAAAGGGTGAGATCTGGGTCGTATACCGTCAAAGACAGTGACGTCATGTACCTTTGAGGGTACTACTTGGCCGGGCGACGTACCTGACCTACCCGGGGTCGAGGTTAAGTGTCCGCCGTCACCACAATCTTCCATATTTACTAATTCATATTGTACAAATTAAAGCCCACTAGAGAATATTGTAATTGATATAGCTTTTCCCAAGATGACTAATGGAATTACCACAAGTTAAATGATAATTCAACCATCTGGGGTTTGCCAGTAATTAGGATTAGTCTGTTCAATTCACCCTGCTTTATAATTGATAACTAGGCGGAGGAATACTAGGGCAGCTCTCTCGGCTTGAGAGAGGAGGAAAAACAGTCAGTGTAGTCTGAACATCAAGTGGAGACAAGACCTCTTCAAAAGCCGGCGAACATCAGGCCCGGCAGTGGTATTAAGGTATCTGTTTGTCTTGAACTTGGTAAACCATAGGAATCCACTTTTATTGATTAAAGATTTTTCAATGCCTCCATTCACTAGGGTTATAGTCAGGGAATTTGTTAAATATTGTTTGATGCCTAAATTTTGATTTAATAAATAATTATAGAATTTATTTGGTTTAGTAGTATTTTCCTTTCGTTTTTTTTCACATTATTCTTGAATGCAATTCAAATGTCTATACCTAGTCTCCGCATGCAAATCAACAAGCATTTCCTAAATTCAATTTTTTTATTCCTTTTCTCGTAATTTATACATTAACGAAAAGCTTATCCCTCCTTTTCATTTCATTGGGGGATAGAATTTCAGGGGACGCTTAATTGATAGTATCCTGCCTTCCATCAACTGAGAGCTTCACTCAGGGTTAGCAGATGGTGGCAGCGAATATTCAGAGTTGCGGTTTAATCTAGAGGAGACAGTGTCTCTGAGTTCGTGATATCCAAATGGTCAAACGTTTGGGTCTCGAGAGATTGTACTGTAGGTTACTCAGCAGAACTCTGGTTTCTGCACACATTTTCTTCAACTTTTCTTCAATAACGGCCAACTTTTAATCAGTAGTGAGGTTAAAGGTTTGGCTCCCGTTACACCCGCACCAGGCAGAAACAAATGGGCAAAGTTTCTTTCACCCTGAATGCCCTTGTTACCTAGCAGTAAATACGTACCTGGGAGTTAATCAGCTATCACGGGCTGCTTCCTGGGGTGTGTGTATGTGTGGTGTGGAAAAAAAAGTAGTTAGTAAACAGTTGATTGCCAGTTGAGAGGCGGACCGAAAGAGCAAAGCTCAACCCCCGCAAACACAACTAGGTGAATACAACTAGGTGAATACACACACACACACACACCTACTTCTCGGCTTACTATGCAAGACCCGATTTGCCTAATAGGCCGAGTGATTTTCTATATTTTCAATAAGTTGTTTCCAATTGGTTTATTTTAAATATTATTATATTATATTAGGAACATAAATTGTTGACCTAATTATGTTACTTTAGGTTAGGTTAAGATAGGTTAGGTTAGGTAGGGTTGGTAAGGTACGGTCACATATCTACATTAGTTTGAATTCAAATTAAAAAATATGAAGTCACACATAATGAAATGGGTAGCTTTATCACTTCATATTTTTTTTTTAATATTTAAATTCGGGAAAACTTGTCTTGTTAGGCAAATCGGGCCTTGCATAGTAGGCCGAGAAGTGCGTTCTGGCTACTATGTCGTACCTAGTAGCCAGAACGCACTTCTCGGCAATATATATATATATATATATATATATATATATATATATATATATATATATATATATATATATATATATATATGAACCCTTCTAAATGTGAAATAATATGTTCCAACCAGGGCATCGTAGAGAGAATAGAGGGTCTTCTGCCAAATATCCATAAAACTAAACCTGAAGACAGCACACTCCTAGGAGCTCCCCTGGGGTTGAAAGCCATCGATGAGGTCCTTGATAAGAAAATCGCCGACCTTAAGAGGATGGATGGGAGGATTGAGGATATTGATGCTCATGATGCACTCTACCTCATCACCAGATGTCTGTCCCTCCCCAGGTTAACCTACTTTCTGAGGTGTTCATCATCTTACAGTAGCCAAAAACTAAGTGAGTATGACCGGTTACTGAAATCAATGCTAGAAAAAGCCCTTAACCTCTCTCTCGATGACCTACAGTGGAAACAAGCCTCTCTTCCCGTAAGACTTGGGGGCCTCGGAGTTCGAACAGCAACGCAAATCGCTGTTCCAGCCTTCCTGTCCTCCTTATCAGCATCCGACGACCTTGTGAAGGAAATTCTACCTGCCCACTTACATCAGCTGGCAGGTGTACATGATCCCAATTTTACACGCTGTGCCACAGAGTGGGCCTTTCGTGCAGGCCAATCACCTCAACCACCATCCCCAAAAGCCCACAAGCAATCCAGCTGGGATGGCCCCATTGTAGACCAAGTTGCTGCAGAGTGCCTGGGTGCTGCAACAACACAACACGACATTGCTCGCCTCACAGCAGTAGCAGCACCACATGCAGGGGATTTCCTGTTAGCAACCCCAATGTCGGCACCTGGCACGCGTCTCACACCACACGCCCTCCGAATTGCTGTGGCCCTCCGCCTTGCTGCCACAATCCACACCAGATATAGGTGTATTTGCGGCGAGGTGGTGGCTGACAGGTACGGCCACCATGGTCTACTCTGCCAAAGCACAGGGGGATGGCACTCGAGGCACAATGAAGTTAACGACATCATCAAGAGGAGCCTCACCACAGCTGGATGCCCAGCTGAAAGAGAGCCCCGTTACCTAACGCCCCGTAACTCTGATGCTCTTATTGGTCGCCCAGATGGTATCACAGTGAACCCCTGGAAGAATGGCAAGCAGTTGGTATGGGACTACACGTGCATATCAACCCTGGCTAACACCTACATTAACCTCAGTGTTGCACAACCAGGTGGCGCTGCCACCCACAGGGAAGCAGCCAAATCCCGTAAGTATAGTGAACTGGATCACCACTACAATTTTGTCCCCATTGCTTCTGAGACACTCGGCGCCTGGGGTAAAAGGGCTACCAGTTTCTTGAAGGAACTGGGTTCTAGGCTCATTGAAACAACAAGGGACCCAAGAGCTGCAAGCTTTCTTTTCCAGCGCCTCAGTGTGGCGATACAGAGGGGAAATGCGCACTGCATCCAGGGTTCCTGCCTGCCATCTGAGGAGCTGGAGGAACTCGACAACCTATGATAACCATCTTTGTAACCCATATGTAACTCCTTTTTTGTAACAAAGTTCAAATAAAGTAAATATATATGTGTACATACAAAAGAATGGGGGTGGTAGGAGAAGATAATATTAGTGTTCAGTGAGAAACCACAAGGTCTCCTCTGAATACTTTTTATTTTCTTCTCCGAGGCTATGGGTCCCCACATTGGCACCAGAGGTGGTACCCTCACATTATATATATATATATATATATATATATATATATATATATATATATATATATATATATATATATATATATATATATATATATATATATTATTAGCAATTAGAAAGAAAAACTGGTAATATTGAATTTGGACGTAATGGATAAGTTTTTTACCTATGTTGCAAAGAAAACCTAACGTAAACTAAGCATCTTTGGCCTAATACACGCTATATGAGGCTTAATATAGTACAAATATGTGCTATACAAGCCCTAGGGATATTTAAGTTTTGTTTCTAGCTTTGTTTTTTTCCGGACTATAAAGTGAACAGTATCCAAATCTACTTATTTGCCATTAGGTCTAAGAATGTACAATTGTTCACATAGTTACAAAACCCTTCCAACTATTTTGTGAAAGTTAAATCATTCAATCCCCGACCGTCCAAGTGGTTGAGTACTAATCCTTTTCCCAATCTCATCCCAAATCCTTATCCTGACCCTTTCCCTGTGCTATATAGTCGTAATAGCTAGGCGGTCCCCCTGACAATTCCTTCCTTCCTTCCTTCTCTTATTTCAACAACCTAACCTGCGGAAGTTCCAATCTTTGTATTCAAAGACTCTCATGGCCTCTATTTGATTGTCGTCATTTATTAAAGATCTTCCAGATTAGGAGGACGCCAGTGGTGACTCCTAACGTACCGACTGGTAGTTCTTTTCTTTTGGTTAAACTCGCTGATGTTGATAGTCTCGTCAGTTCTATTTATATGATGGATCTTAAAAAGTTGTAAATTTCAAGCACGTAATTTTTACATCAGTTTTCAAGTCTGAAGTGTGTAAGTTATCTAAATATTCTTTTCTCATTGTTAACCTTCGTCTAATCAGTACTAGGAACAACAACATTAGCCACATGTATGTATGCTGTTATTGCTGAATGGTCAGATATGCACAGTATCAGAGTAATGAGTTGTGGATGAGTGATTCAAGTCAATATGTCTGTTGTGTACTCCTTCATATATATGATCTGGCTCATTCAGACTGATAATTTTACACCATAACGTGCACTAAGAAGTGTAATCACTCTTATCAAGTCATTGCCATCACAATCAAGCACCGTTGGTGTTTGTGAATTAATCTAATGTTTTGTGTCTGGCATATAACTCACCAATTAGGATGGTAGGATCAGCACGAACAAAAATCTGGAAGACTTGTATAATAGAGGAGGTCAGAAGAGGTATAATCATTTAAAGCATTAAGTGTAACACGAGAGATATCCGGTATTATATATCACTGAGCAGCCCAATGAACTACAGTGCGAACTACAGTAGTTCATCCACCGCCACCTGACACCACAACCAGAGAACCTTGACATCTTCGGTCTAAGAAAACATGCACGTTTGTTAACTTATCTCTTTGACTCATCCCCTGACCAGGTGATCACGGCAGAAATGCTGGTTACATTTGGTCCTCTTGAACAATGTTAGCCTCCCAGAGCACCTCGTAGCTCACATCGCCGTAAATACAGAGATAGCCTGAGGCAGTGTCCCATAAAGCGCCTCCTGGCTCTTGGTTCGAAGAAATTGTCAAGAACTGTGCTACAACATTAAAAATTATTATTTATATTTTTGTGTTTTTTTTTCTCATTGCGACAGTTTCTTTATATTCATTGTGTTTAATACATTCTAGCATTAATTATTAACAATAATATTATTTTGTTAACTTAAATTTAAGCAAAGATTTACTAACTGTATAAACATCATGAGTGTACAGGTGTACAGACAAAATGCTTCTGAAACAAATGAAGTCAAATATAACTAACTCTGTGTCGCTGAAAACGGAAATGATATTTAAAATTGTTGATTAGATCTAGTTTTCACCAAGACGAGTCTTAAATGGGTATTTTTGCATAACAGGAGTGTTTTGTTGCATAACAGGAGTGTTTTGTTGCATAACAGGAGTGTTTTGTTGCATAACAGGAGTGTTTTGTTGCATAACAGGGGTGTTTTGTTGCATAACAGGAGTGTTTTGTTGCATAACAGGGGTGTTTTGTTGCATAACAGGAGTGTTTTGTTGCATAACAGGAGTGTTTTGTTGCATAACAGGGGTGTTTTGTTGCATAACAGGAGTGTTTTGTTGCATAACAGGAGTGTTTTGTTGCATAACAGGAGTGTTTTGTTGCATAACAGGAGTGTTTTGTTGCATAACAGGAGTGTTTTGTTGCATAACAGGGGTGTTTTGTTGCATAACAGGAGTGTTTTGTTGCATAACAGGAGTGTTTTGTTGCATAACAGGGGTGTTTTGTTGCATAACAGGAGTGTTTTGTTGCATAACAGGAGTGTTTTGTTGCATAACAGGGGTGTTTTGTTGCATAACAGGAGTGTTTTGTTGCATAACAGGAGTGTTTTGTTGCATAACAGGAGTGTTTTGTTGCATAACAGGAGTGTTTTGTTGCCTAACAGGAGTGTTTTGTTGCATAACAGGAGTGTTTTGTTGCATAACAGGAGTGTTTATTGCATAACAGGAGTGTTTTGTTTCATAACAGGGGTGTTTTGTTGCATAACAGGAGTGTTTTGTTGCATAACAGGAGTGTTTTGTTGCATAACAGGAGTGTTTTGTTGCATAACAGGAGTGTTTTGTTGCCTAACAGGAGTGTTTTGTTGCATAACAGGAGTGTTTTGTTGCATAACAGGAGTGTTTTGTTGCCTAACAGGAGTGTTTTGTTGCATAACAGGAGTGTTTTGTTGCAAAACCGGAGTGTTTATTGCATAACAGGAGTGTTTTGTTTCATAACAGGAGTGTTTTGTTGCATAACAGGAGTGTTTTGTTGCATAACAGGAGTGTTTTGTTGCAAAACCGGAGTGTTTATTGCATAACAGGAGTGTTTTGTTTCATAACAGGAGTGTTTTGTTTCATAACAGGGGTGTTTTGTTGCATAACAGGAGTGTTTTGTTTCATAACAGGAGTGTTTTGTTGCATAACAGGAGTGTTTTGTTGCATAACAGGAGTGTTTTGTTGCATAACTGGAGTGTTTTGTTTCATAACAGGAGTGTTTTGTTGCATAACAGGAGTGTTTTGTTGCATAACTGGAGTGTTTTGTTGCATAACAGGGGTGTTTTGTTTCATAACAGGAGTGTTTTGTTGCATAACAGGAGTGTTTTGTTGCATAACTGGAGTGTTTTGTTTCATAACAGGAGTGTTTTGTTTCATAACAGGAGTGTTTTGTTGCATAACAGGAGTGTTTTGTTGCATAACTGGAGTGTTTTGTTGCATAACAGGGGTGTTTTGTTTCATAACAGGAGTGTTTTGTTGCATAACAGGGGTGTTTTGTTGCATAACAGGAGTGTTTTGTTGCATAACAGGAGTGTTTTGTTTCATAACAGGAGTGTTTTGTTGCATAACAGGAGTGTTTTGTTGCATAACTGGAGTGTTTTGTTGCATAACAGGGGTGTTTTGTTTCATAACAGGAGTGTTTTGTTGCATAACAGGGGTGTTTTGTTGCATAACAGGAGTGTTTTGTTTCATAACAGGAGTGTTTTGTTGCATAACAGGGGTGTTTTGTTGCATAACAGGAGTGTTTTGTTGCATAACTGGAGTGTTTTGTTGCATAACAGGAGTGTTTTGTTGCATAACAGGAGTGTTTTGTTGCAAAACCGGAGTGTTTATTGCATAACAGGAGTGTTTTGTTTCATAACAGGAGTGTTTTGTTGCATAACAGGGGTGTTTTGTTGCATAACAGGAGTGTTTTGTTTCATAACAGGAGTGTTTTGTTGCATAACAGGAGTGTTTTGTTGCATAACAGGAGTGTTTTGTTGCAAAACCGGAGTGTTTATTGCATAACAGGAGTGTTTTGTTTCATAACAGGAGTGTTTTGTTGCATAACAGGAGTGTTTTGTTGCATAACAGGAGTGTTTTGTTTCATAACAGGAGTGTTTTGTTGCATAACAGGAGTGTTTTGTTTCATAACAGGAGTGTTTTGTTTCATAACAGGAGTGTTTTGTTGCATAACAGGAGTGTTTTGTTGCATAACAGGAGTGTTTTGTTGCATAACAGGGGTGTTTTGTTGCATAACAGGAGTGTTTTGTTTCATAACAGGAGTGTTTTGTTGCATAACAGGAGTGTTTTGTTTCATAACAGGGGTGTTTTGTTTCATAACAGGAGTGTTTTGTTGCATAACAGGAGTGTTTTGTTTCATAACAGGGGTGTTTTATTGCATAACAGGAGTGTTTTATTGCATAACAGGGGTGTTTTGTTGCATAACTGGAGTGTTTTGTTTCATAACAGGAGTGTTTTGTTTCATAACAGGGGTGTTTTATTGCATAACAGGAGTGTTTTGTTGCATAACAGGAGTGTTTTATTGCATAACAGGAGTGTTTTGTTGCATAACAGGAGTGTTTTGTTGCATAACAGGAGTGTTTTATTGCATAACAGGAGTGTTTTGTTGCATAACAGGAGTGTTTTGTTGCATAACTGGAGTGTTTTGCCATCAGATCTTTCCAGTTATGCAGCTCGAGTGAAGGAAACTTATGTCAACAAAAATAAGCTTTTGAGTTCCATAAACGATGACCAACATGATTGTCAGCTGTGTCGCGTCTGGGGGGTCGTGGGTCACGTGATGGGACTGCCGGGTGGACACACAGAGTACTGCTCTTGTCTGTGTCGCGTCTGGAAGGTCGTACGAGTGGGAGACAGTAGCTCTATCAACTGCACTATGGACAGCTTAATAAGGAAGGATTCCAGGAGCAACTAACTACTGCCCAACTGGCACCTTAAGCCTTCCATTGCTGTCAGTAGAGCACAGAGGAATTATGACACTACCGTGGATAATATCATTTCATTAACTTGGGTGTTAAGAGTCTCGAACCACCGACCCCAGGAGCGGGTACCCTGCTGGACCCAGGTCTCTTCCTCCTCATTCTACCACTTTCCCTCTTCAACCAATTTCCTCCCTTCCCTTACACTTGGTCCCCACACATCGTCCTCTTCCTCTTCCTTTCTATCCCTATCCCAACCCTCCTGTTCCACCTCCCCTCCCCCCCCCCCTCCACCATTCTCTGAGAAAATGTATTATTACGAAACAGTGAGAAGCTCTATAGGAAACACAAAATACTTTACACTTGACTCTATGAAAATACTATTGGTGTCTCTATAAATATTAATATTTCCTAAATCATTTAACTTAGGCCAACCCCTGACCAGCCTATGTCTGTCCCCAGATATTTTTCCCGGTAAAGAGGGAAGAGACTTTAATTAATTATTTGACTTATCTAACTATTTACATACAGGTTGGGCTTTACTACAAGTATTTCCGCAGTCACAATGTTGTTTTGAAAACAAAGATTCAGATCTGTTGAACTTATATTAGTTTATAAAGTTTCACCATACTACACTATGGTGAATTTTCATATATATCAAATTTTCAAATTCTTATAATTAACAGTATATAAAACAAGAATACTAACTTGAAGCAACTAAAACAGTTATTATGTGGCACAACAAGTTATATAAATATTAATTATAAAATATTTAAAAATAATAATTATCAAACTGTAAATACAAATATTTATAACGTAACGCGTAAATCATCGAATTTTTAGATGATTAATTACCTTCTATGATTATGATTAAAAATAAAGCTGGAACCGAAAAGTTCCAGGAAACTATTTACAAAACATCGCCCAAAAAATTCAGTAACGACCCAAATTTTCACTTGTAGCGTCATTATTAGGGAGGTGTTGATGGCCGGGAGGAACTATTGACCATCAGAGGAAGACAACTTCTGGTAATCACTAATGGAGGTTAAATCCGGAAGATCTTGTGTTTTATGGACACATTAATTGTGTCGGGTCGGAATGTTTTTATTAGAATTTATGAAGATGAAGTTTATTTCCGGTAAGGGATTGTGATTCTCTGAGAGCACTGTGTACACCGTAGCTACTGTAGCACAGTGTACACCGTAGCTACTGTAGCACAGTGTACACCGTAGCTACTGTAGCACAGTGTACACCGTAGCTACTGTAGCACAGTGTACACCGTAGCTACTGTAGCACAGTGTAGACCGTAGCTACTGTAGCACAGTGTACACCGTAGCTACTGTAGCACAGTGTACACCGTAACTACTGCAGCAGAGTGTACACCGTAACTACTGTAGCACAGTGCTCCGTGACTTCTCTGAGAGCAGAGTGTACACCGTAACTACTGTAGCACAGTGCTCCGTGACTTCTCTGAGAGCAGAGTGTACACCGTAACTACTGCAGCACAGTGCTCCGTGACTTCTCTGAGAGCAGAGTGTACACCGTAACTACTGTAGCACAGTGCTCCGTGACTTCTCTGAGAGCAGAGTGTACACCGTAACTACTGCAGCACAGTACTCCGTGACTTCTCTGAGAGCAGAGTGTACACCGTAACTACTGCAGCACAGTACTCCGTGACTTCTCTGAGAGCAGAGTGTACACCGTAACTACTGCAGCACAGTGCTCCGTGACTTCTCTGAGAGCAGAGTGTACACCGTAACTACTGCAGCACAGTGCTCCGTGACTTCTCTGAGAGCAGAGTGTACACCGTAACTACTGCAGCACAGTACTCCGTGACTTCTCTGAGAGCAGAGTGTACACCGTAACTACTGCAGCACAGTGCTCCGTGACTTCTCTGAGAGCAGAGTGTACACCGTAACTACTGCAGCACAGTACTCCGTGACTTCTCTGAGAGCAGAGTGTACACCGTAACTACTGTAGCACAGTGCTCCGTGACTTCTCTGAGAGCAGAGTGTACACCGTAACTACTGTAGCACAGTGCTCCGTGACTTCTCTGAGAGCAGAGTGTACACCGTAGCTACTGTAGCACAGTGTAGACCGTAGCTACTGTAGCACAGTGTAGACCGTAGCTACTGTAGCACAGTGTACACCGTAGCTACTGTAGCACAGTGTACACCGTAGCTACTGTAGCACAGTGTACACCGTAGCTACTGTAGCACAGTGTACACCGTAGCTACTGTAGCACAGTGTACACCGTAGCTACTGTAGCACAGTGTACACCGTAACTACTGCAGCAGAGTGTACACCGTAACTACTGCAGCACAGTGCTCCGTGACTTCTCTGAGAGCAGAGTGTACACCGTAACTACTGTAGCACAGTGCTCCGTGACTTCTCTGAGAGCAGAGTGTACACCGTAACTACTGCAGCACAGTGCTCCGTGACTTCTCTGAGAGCAGAGTGTACACCGTAACTACTGTAGCACAGTGCTCCGTGACTTCTCTGAGAGCAGAGTGTACACCGTAACTACTGCAGCACAGTACTCCGTGACTTCTCTGAGAGCAGAGTGTACACCGTAACTACTGCAGCACAGTACTCCGTGACTTCTCTGAGAGCAGAGTGTACACCGTAACTACTGCAGCACAGTGCTCCGTGACTTCTCTGAGAGCAGAGTGTACACCGTAACTACTGCAGCACAGTGCTCCGTGACTTCTCTGAGAGCAGAGTGTACACCGTAACTACTGCAGCACAGTACTCCGTGACTTCTCTGAGAGCAGAGTGTACACCGTAACTACTGCAGCACAGTGCTCCGTGACTTCTCTGAGAGCAGAGTGTACACCGTAACTACTGCAGCACAGTACTCCGTGACTTCTCTGAGAGCAGAGTGTACACCGTAACTACTGTAGCACAGTGCTCCGTGACTTCTCTGAGAGCAGAGTGTACACCGTAACTACTGTAGCACAGTGCTCCGTGACTTCTCTGAGAGCAGAGTGTACACCGTAGCTACTGTAGCACAGTGTAGACCGTAGCTACTGTAGCACAGTGTAGACCGTAGCTACTGTAGCACAGTGTACACCGTAGCTACTGTAGCACAGTGTACACCGTAGCTACTGTAGCACAGTGTACACCGTAGCTACTGTAGCACAGTGTACACCGTAGCTACTGTAGCACAGTGTACACCGTAGCTACTGTAGCACAGTGTACACCGTAACTACTGCAGCAGAGTGTACACCGTAACTACTGCAGCACAGTGCTCCGTGACTTCTCTGAGAGCAGAGTGTACACCGTAACTACTGTAGCACAGTGCTCCGTGACTTCTCTGAGAGCAGAGTGTACACCGTAACTACTGCAGCACAGTGCTCCGTGACTTCTCTGAGAGCAGAGTGTACACCGTAACTACTGTAGCACAGTGCTCCGTGACTTCTCTGAGAGCAGAGTGTACACCGTAACTACTGCAGCACAGTACTCCGTGACTTCTCTGAGAGCAGAGTGTACACCGTAACTACTGCAGCACAGTACTCCGTGACTTCTCTGAGAGCAGAGTGTACACCGTAACTACTGCAGCACAGTGCTCCGTGACTTCTCTGAGAGCAGAGTGTACACCGTAACTACTGCAGCACAGTGCTCCGTGACTTCTCTGAGAGCAGAGTGTACACCGTAACTACTGCAGCACAGTGCTCCGTGACTTCTCTGAGAGCAGAGTGTACACCGTAACTACTGCAGCACAGTGCTCCGTGACTTCTCTGAGAGCAGAGTGTACACCGTAACTACTGCAGCACAGTGCTCCGTGACTTCTCTGAGAGCAGAGTGTACACCGTAACTACTGTAGCACAGTGCTCCGTGACTTCTCTGAGAGCAGAGTGTACACCGTAGCTACTGTAGCACAGTGCTCCGTGACTCCACTGAGAGCAGAGTGTACACCGTAACTACTGCAGCACAGTGCTCCGTGACTTCTCTGAGAGCAGAGTGTACACCGTAGCTACTGCAGCACAGTGCTCCGTGACTCCACTGAGAGCAGAGTGTACACCGTAGCTACTGTATCACAGTGCTCCGTGACTTCTCTGAGAGCAGAGTGTACACCGTAACTACTGCAGCACAGTGCTCCGTGACTCCACTGAGAGCAGAGTGTACACCGTAGCTACTGTATCACAGTGCTCCGTGACTTCTCTGAGAGCAGAGTGTACACCGTAGCTACTGTAGCAGTGCTCCGTGACTCCACTGAGAGCAGAGTGTACACCGTAGCTACTGTAGCAGTGCTCCGTGACTCCACTGAGAGCAGAGTGTACACCGTAGCTACTGTAGCAGTGCTCCGTGACTCCACTGAGAGCAGAATGTACACCGTAGCTACAGTAGCAGTGCTCGCAGAGAATCATATACCGTGTTCTGGACGTCTTTTCTGGCTAGAACGGGACGCAAAGCATGTTTGGCCCGTGTCATGGTGGACATTTTTTGTTAAACTGTGTCATTTTGCCCCAAGATATTCTATTGTATGCGGATATATTCTACAGTATTGTATGCGGATATATTCTACAGTATTGTATGCGGATATATTCTACAGTATTGTATCCAGATATATTCTACAGGGGGGCCTGACAACTGAGTGGACAGCGCTTCGGATTCGTAGTCCTGAAGTTCCAGGTTCAATTCCCGGTGGAGGCGGAAACAAATAAGCAGAGTTTCTTTCACCCTGATGCATCTGTTCACCGAGCAGTAATTAGGTACCTGGGGGTTAGACAGCTCTTACGGGCTGCTTCCTGGGGATGTGTAACAAACAGGAGGACTGGTTGAGGACCGGGCCGCCGGGACGCTAAGCCCCGAAATCATCTCAAGATACAGTATTGTATCTGAATATATTCTACAGTATTGTTCCCGGAGATATTCTACAGTATTGTACCCGGAAATATTCTTCAGTATTGTATCCGGAGATATTCTACAATGTTGTATCCAGAGATATTCCACAAGAATATCCAGAAATATTCTTGCCTCTCATTCTTTTTGTATATTGGTACTACATTAGCTGTTTTCCATATTTCTGTTAGTCTCCCGTCTAAAGTGACCTACTATACACTGTGGAGAGTGGCAAGCAAAGTGCTTCTGCACACTCTTCAATTACCCATGGCGAGATTCCCCCCGGACTAATAGCCCTACTCCCGTTCAGGTCCAACAAGTGTCTCTTGACCTCATCTCTTGTAAATTCGAACCATTCCAAGGCTGCCTGGTTTACTGCCACCTGTCCTACCACAAGGACTTCACCTCGTTCTAATGCGAACACCTCCTGGAATCTCTTGTTGAGTTCTTCACACATCTCTTTGTCATTCTCTGTGTACCTGTCCTCACTCATTCTAATTTTCATCACCTGTTATTTAACTGGTGTTTTCCTCCTGATGTGCAGTTTTGGTTCGGTGTGTGTTGTGTAATCAACTCGTTGTTCTTGTGATGGTTGAGCTTTAGCTCTTTGGTCCCACCACTTAACCATCTATCTACTGGTGTACAGATTCCTGAGCTTCTCGAGCTCTATCATATCTACATTTGAAACTGTGTATGGAGTCAGCCTCCACCACATCACTTCTTAGTGCATTAGATTTACTAACTACTCTAACACTGAAAAAATTCTTTCTAACATCTCTGTGGCTCATTTGGGTACTCAGCTTCTACCTGGTTCTCCTTGTGCGTGTACCACCCGTGTTAAATAGTCCATCTTTGTCTACTCTGTTAATTCCCCTGTGAATTTTGTATGTGGTGATCATGTCTCCCAGAGCTCTTCTGTCTTCCAGCGACGTGAGGTGCAGTTTACGCAGCCATTCCTCATAACTCATGCTTCTTAGTTTCGGGACTAGCCTAGTGACATACCTCTGCACTTTTTCCAGCTTCGACGTGTGCTTGACGAGGTACGGGCTCCATGCTGGGGCTGCATACTCCAAGATTGGTCTTACATATAGAGTATACAAGGTTCTGAATGATTCCTTACACAGGTTTCTTAACGCTGTTCTGATATTAGCCAGCCTCGCATACGCCTCAGATGTTATTCTTTTGATGAGGGCTTCAGGAGACAGGTTTGGCATGACATCAACTCCTAGATCTTCTCTGTCCATTTCGTGAAGGATTTCATCTCCCATTCTGTATCATGTTTCTGGCCTTCTATTACCTCCGCCTACTTTCTTTACCTTACATTTACTTGGTTTAGTAGCCATTTGTTGGACCATTCATTCAGTCTGTCTAGGTCATCTTGTAGCCTCCTCCTTCATCCTCAGTTTCAATCCGCCTCATAATTTTTGCATCATCAGCAAGTAATGAGAGGAACGATTCTATACCCTCAGGGAGATCATTTACATATATGAGAAACAGTATAAGTCCAAGAACTGAACCCTGCGGGAATTCACTAGTGATGCTTCGCCAATCTGAGACCTCACCCCTCACTGTGACTTACTGTCTTCTGTTGCTTCGGTACTCCCTTATCCAATGGAGTTCCTTCCCTTACAAACCTGCCTGCATCTCCAGTTTTAGCACTAGCCTCTTGTGTGGTACTGTGTCAAAGGCTTTCTGGCAATCCAAAAATATGCAGTCTGCCCACCCCTCTCTTTCTTGTCTGATTTTTGTTGCCTGGTCGTAGAAATCAACCCTTGTGGTTCCCTGACATGCTGGCTTAAAAGCATTAACGTTTTTGTCGCCACCTCCAATAGTTTGATTCTCCCATGTATCCTCACCACCACGTGGCTGCTTGTTCTCCCAGTCTATACATCCGTGACTGAAGGCCCTCATGATGAGTAGATGGGATCTATTTCTACAGGCAGTAGCGGCTGCTCTCTCAATTATAGTGTTAACTGCTATGTTGTTGTTGTCATACTCTTGCCTGGGTCTTCTGTCATTAGGTAGAGGGTTATATATCACTGCTACTACTACTCCTGGTCCTCCCATTGTCATGGTGTCTGTTATATGGTCTTTGAATCCCTTGCAGCCCAGGTTAACCATTTCCTTGAAACTCCATTCCTATCTCATTAGTAGGGCCACTCCGCCTCCTCCTCTTCCTTCCCCCCCCCCCTTTGTGTGTGTACTCACCTAATTGCACTCTCCTAATTGTGCTGTCGGGAGTTGAGCTTTGGCCTCTTTGGTCCCGCCTCTCAACTGTCAATCAACTGGTGTACAGATTCCTGAGCCTACTGGGCTCTATCATATCTACATTTGAAACTGTGTATGGAGTCAGCCTCCACCACATCACTTCCTAGTGCATTCCATTTATTAACTACTCTGACACTGAATAAATTCCTTCTAACGTCTCTGTGGTTCATCTGGGTACTAAGTTTCCACCTGTGTCCCCTTGTTCGCGTTCCACCCATGCTGAAGAGTTTGTCTTTGTCCACCATGTCAACTTCCCTGAGAATTTTGTAGGTGGTTATCATGTCTCCCCTTACTCTTCTGTTTTCCAGGGATGTGAGGTTCAGCTCATTTAGCCTTTCCTCGTAGCTCATTCCTCTCAGTTCCGGGACCAGTCTGGTGGCATACTGCTGAATTTTCTCTAACTTTGTCTTGTATTTAACTAGGTATGGAATCCAGGCTGGAGCTGCATACTCCAGGATTGGTCTTACATAAGTGGTATACAGGGTTCAGAAAGATTCCTTACACAAGTTTCTGAAGGCAGTTCTTATGTTAGCCAGTCTAGCGTATGCCGCTGATGATATTCTTTTGATGTGGGCCTCTGGGGACAGGTTCGGTGTGATATCAACCCCCAAATCTTTCTCTCTATTTGACTCTTGTAGGATTTCACCTCCCAGATGATACCTTGTGTTTAGCCTCCTGCTCTCTTCGGCTAATTTCATCACCTTACACTTTCCTGAGTTGAACTTTAGCATCCATTTTCTAGACCATTCCTCCAGTTTATCCAGGTCATCCTGTAGTATCTGTCTATCTTCATCCGTCTTCATTCTTCTCATAATTTTTGCATCATCAGCAAACATTGAGAGGAATGAGTCTATACCCTCCGGAAGTTCGTTTACATATATTAGAAACAGGATGGGTCCAAGCACTGAGCCCTGTGGGACTCCGCTGGTGACATCTCGCCACTCTGATGTCTCCCCCTCACTGTTACTCGCTGTTTCCTGTTGCTTAAGTACTCCCTTATCCACTGGAGCACCTTCCCTTTTACTCCTGCCTGTTGCTCCAACTTTTTTAACAGCCTTTTATGGGGTACTGTGTCAAAGGCTTTCTGGCAGTCCAGGAAAATGCAGTCGGCCCACTCTTCTCTTTCCTGCCTAATTTTTGGTGCTTGGTCATAAAATTCTATTTAACCTATGAGGCACGATTTACCATCCCTTAACCCATGTTGGTGGTGCGTTACAAAGTTGTTTCCCTCCAGATGCTCTACGAGCCTTTTCCTCACAATCTTCTCCATCACCTTGCATGGTATACAAGTTAAGGAAACTGGCCTGTAGTTCAGTGCCTCTTCCCTGTCACCCTTCTTGTATTTTGTGTGTGTGTGTGTGTGTGTGTGTGTGTGTGTGTGTGTGTGTGTGTATGTGTGTGTGTGTGTGTGTGTGTGTGTGTGTGTGTGTGTGTATGTGTGTGTGTGTGTGTGTGTGTGTGTGTGTGTGTGTGTGTGTGTGTGTTTACTAGTTGTGTTTACTAGTTGTGTTTTTGCGGGGGTTGAGCTTTGCTCTTTCGGCCCGCCTCTCAACTGTCAATCAACTGTTTACTAACTACTTTTTTTTTTTTTTTTTTTTTTTTCCCCACACCACACACACACACACCCCAGGAAGCAGCCCGTGACAGCTGACTAGCTCCCAGGTACCTATTTACTGCTAGGTAACAGGGGCACTTAGGGTGAAAGAAACTTTGCCCATTTGTTTCTGCCTCGTGCGGGAATCGAACCCGCGCCACAGAATTACGAGTCCTGCGCGCTATCCACCAGGCTACGAGGCCCCTTTAGTTAAAGTTTAGTTTAAAGACCCACACATCCTGTGTGTGTGTGTGTGTGTGTGTGTGTGTATGTGTGTGTGTGTGTGTGTGTGTGTGTGTGTGTGTGTGTGTGTGTGTGTGTGTGTGTGTGTGTGCTCAAATGTCATTTTATTTATTATTGTTTAAACCCGGATTGAACCAGAAACATTATTTATGCCAATTATCTGCGGCCTCCAGTGTACACTCCCCCCCCTTCCCTTCCCTTCATCTCCCTGCTGCCCCTCCAAACATGTACAACTTGTACTAAAGTGTGTCCAAAACAAAACGAAGACACTTTCATATACAGTATAACTTTTCAATATAACAGGCAATACCATGAGTGACTTACCTATAACAGTCTGGGCATTGTCTTTAAGAGTGAAGGCACTGAGTACAACAGGAGGGCTGACCCCTTCCTCATTGGACACTTGAACCACCAGGGCAAACTCTTGGCCAGACTGTAGACCTCCCACACTGTTGGAGGAAGGTGAGGGAGTTAGTGGTGGCGCCGGAACTTTTGTCGGGAGGTTATGAGGGAGGGTGAGGGAGAAACGCTGCTGGAGAGTGTTACTGGAGTTACTGAAACACAATGGTGGAGAGAGAGACATGATGTAGTGGATAATGTTGAGGAGGTAGTTACGACACATCAATTATATAGGCAGATATTATTGAGAGGAAATAGGTAAGTAATGAGAGTGTGAAGGGAGAACGTCAGTGAGCAGCACTGATGAGAGAGTTACATGTGTTGTGTGTTGATGATCTGCTCTAGTGCACGACCTGCTCTAAGGGCCGACCTGCTTTAATGCACGACCTGCTCTAAGGGCCGACATGCTTTAATGCACGACCTGCTCTGCCAACCTGCTCTGACGAGCCATGGCTGATCGTATTGAGATAGTCATGCTTCTTATCCAGTTCAACATATCCACAACTGCAAGGCCTTCCAGTTGAACATAATTATCTTCACTTCAAGAAACCACAGTGAAAATAACAATGTTGAAGAGAAAACACAGTTTTTCAACTTATGTATAGAAGAAGGGAGGTTCTTTAATGCAAAGTTCCAGTTTCAAGAAACCATGCTGTGTTAGCATTTGTTTTATTTGGAAATAACATGAGAACACGTTTCTCAAAGCATCTTGCAAAATATAGCAATCATATTAGTGTTAGATTTTTAATGGTTAATAAGGAAGTTGACAAACTACGTCTCCAAAGTTCATTGTATTGTTATGGCCAGCTGCTATGAGATGCGTTTCCTTGACTCTTATCGACATTTTCAAAGGCAGTGTAAACGTGGATATATACAACATAGGACATAATCTTACTAATACGAACATATTATTCATAAATATTCATATACCGCCTCAGTAACACTGAAAGGAAAAATAGTACCACTTAGTGGGTCAGCCAGAGGCTTATTCCTGCAAAAACATTTATTAGAATATTCCTGCAAAACGAAACAAATATGGGAACTCATAGCCTGGGAAAAGGAAACAATGAGCATTCAGAGCAAATCTTGCTATTTGACTCTGATTTCCTGAATAATTGTTGTCACAGATCAAACACCACTTTTAACTCTTCAGGGGCCGGACACGTAGCCAAGATACAGAAGACATTTTTCCTCATACCAAGACATTAAGGGGCTGGAAGAAGAAACTTGTCGATCTATGGAATTTTCTTACCCTAGTCTCTGTGTGTGGGCATTCACCTAGTTGTACTCACCTAGTGGTGCTTACGGGAGTTGAGCTCTGACTCTTTCGGCCCGCCTCTCAACTGCCAATCAATCAACTATTACTAACTACTTTTTTGTCCCCCCCCCCCCCACACATACACACACTTACAGCGGCTGGCTGGCTGAGTGGACAGCGCTTGAAACTCGTGGTCCTAGGGACCAGGGTGTGTGTGTGTGTGTGTGTGTGTGTGTGTGTGTGTGTGTGTGTGTGTTTATTTCCTTATCAAACTGTTTACAGGCAGATTACGTCACAGGATTACAGGAAGGAGGAGCAGAATTCCCTTTGCGTCAGAATAATCTCCAGACTCCCACAAGGTGGGATAAACTGAGAGCATCTTGCGCCTGAATGAGACCAGATCACCCCGCTCATAACACCACCAATTAAGCCGATTATGGAGAGCTTCGCCAAGTACCGGGGGAGCAGCCGGAGAAATGTGTGCCCATTAGAAACGCAGAACGAGGGAGCGTCTCGCTCCAAACACACTCGGAAGGGAGCCGGATGCTAAAGCATTGTAAATCAGCAAATCGCGTGGGATCCTTCTCTCGAGATTTGTCAGTAGTATACTGCTTCAAGCAGGAGCAGAGATGGAAAGGATTGAGCAGTACAGATGAAGAGTCACAATAACGTGGCTGAAAGATGTTGAACAAACAACACACTAGAAAATGAAGAGACGACGACGTTTCGGTCCGTCTTGGTCCATTATCAAGTAGATTGTGATGAGACGAAGGAAGCAAGGGCAATAAATAGGCAAGAGAGAGGTGAGGAGATGGAAATCTTACGGGAAGAAAAGAGCAAGACAAAGGGCACGGAAGGTAAGGGGTAATAAAGGGTGTAATAATAGGAATAAGAAAGGGATCGTAAGAGAAAACAAGAGAAAGAGAAAGAAAGATAAAGGGAAGGGTAGGCTTATGTTAGATCACGTTTGTTAGAAAGATTCAGCAGTAGTTGATGTTTTTACAGAATGTGAATCAGCGGTTAACAACTTCTTAACTTGTTCATTAACTTATATACTTATTTTCAAATTCTTAACAACTTATACATATCGTTAACTTCTGGCTTCGCATGGGATAGAACAGTGTGAACCAATGTAGATTTTGTTAGACATTAATTAGAACATATATAATATTTATTTTGATTTGTAGTATTCGAAATACTCTTCCAATGTATAAGTAATGATAGCAGTACAAAGTAATAACGCTGCTATATTTAAGTATTGTGCTGCAATTAAGTAACAGTAGAACAGTAACGGCATAAGACACAGTAATGACAATAATAATTCGGAGTAAATCAGTAGGAGCCGTGAGGCAGATTCAAACCTATGTGCTGGGTACTCCCAAGCACACGCCTTAGGACCACTACACCAGGATATGGTCTAAGGCGTTTGCTTGGGAGTACCCAGAGCATTGGTTTGAATCCTCCTTACGGCTCCTACGGATTTGGTGATTTATTCATCACGTTAAGATGATTTCTGTGAGCATAACAGTAGTAGTAATAGCAACAGTAAGTTTAAGGCCAACAGCTGTAGCAATATGCATAAAGAAATCCCACTCAAGTGATCAATGAGAAAATAAATTGGAGCAATGTTGTGACTCGAACCAGCGATCAAGATTATCCGCAGCCACTCAACCATCATCACTGACTCGAGAAACCTCACTGCTCTATCTACTCTATCTATCTAGCAACAATATTAATAGTAATCAGTAATTAATAATATATTCACGATAGCACCAAACATGATCAGGACAAAGGAAGGGGTTTCACAAGAACCTTGAGGTGTGCTGAGGTTCTGTGTTGGTGATGAGTTGTTGTGAAGTGCAATAGGAATTAAATGTAACTTGAAAAGCATTTTTTAGTTGTGAAATACCATTCATCAATAACTGGGACTCGCTCATTGTCCAGACCGTAATGTACATGAGGTTCTGGTTGCACTTATCTAGGGATGAAGTGGCGTTCTTAGCAGACTCTTTAGATTGGGTAACTATTAAGACTTCAAACTTATAGACTCTAGAGTTATGAACGGAAGAATGCTACACAAGAACTCTAGAAACAGGGCACAAATATGGAAATATCAATTTGTAAACGAAATGAAAACAAAAATTGGCTAGTAGTGTACTGGATTGAGACAGGCATCAGCATTATGTTATGAATGTGTACTATACAAACAGTAGTAGTATTACACAACAAAATGGACGATTTAAGTGATCATGTGGTCACTGAAACACCAAATATTGCACTAGCCCAAACATGGAGGAATGTAGCAAACGGGGAACTGTTAGCTGAATATCTCATTAAGAGGTACAAATTACTTCACACACAGATTACATGAGGAGGAACAGTAATGTGTCAGAGTAGATACAAATTTCACACATTGAAACTATTTGGCTAGAATAAAATAATAAGGGCCTAAACATAGGAGTTTTAAAGGCCATGAACAATATCAGAATGGAGGCAAAGCAAATATGTATTGAAATATCTAGAGGATCTTGCACAAATAAATAGCATTTGAATAGAGAGTGAGTTAGGAACAGTGACCGCAAGGAAATTAGATTGAACTGATGGAATAGTTCTGTATAAGAAAATTTTTAGTGGCGCCAAATTTCCTAAAAGCATTTCAAGGGATTTAAGGATTTCTTTAGAAGGATAGATCGGGCACATTGAATTACCAGAGATGGGAAGTTGTTGGGTCGTGACAAGAACTTTCTGTGGTTTACAAGGAAAATGATAATTATGATTTAAGACATTCTCAGTAAAGCACAGGGACGTGTATACCTTATAAATTAATTAGGTTGAATAACAATGACTCCAAATAGATAAGCATGAGACTAAAGAACCTTGTAGGAAAAGAATGCTATATAAAAAAGGATTATGAAGAGGGAAGTCAATCACAAACACAAACTTCTCAAACTAGATAGAAATGTTAAAATGAAATAAGGAAAGAAAGCAAAATAAGGAAATATATAAAACAGTCGGGCAAAGACAAGTACCAAAGTTTCTTTTCAGATATATTAAACAAAGATTAGAGAGAAGACAGAGTAATTAAAATCTAAATAAGGTTAGGCAACTGACAAAGAAATGAGAAATGTTTCAAATTATTACTGTGTATCTATATTGTCACAAATTGACTCTCCACATTTGGATACTGGCTTCCCCCAGCAGTTTTTCCTCAACTCTACGTTAACTCAACGTCAATCCAGGTGTCTTTATACGCTTATCCTATGCATATTATGTCTCATAATGTTATATTCTAGTGTGTTACTCTGTGGATTAATGTATTTATTGGTTTGTGGTTTTCATTTGCTTACTGTGCTATGATGAACTATGTAACCACCGGGTGAACTAGTTTGTGGTCACGCCACCGGCACTCCAGGGAGCGAGGGAGGTGATGGCATGTGCAGACGAGCCTCCCAGGTCTGACAACTTTGGACGCTCGTCAGCACAAGACTGACACCGATCATGGTAAACTGCTCCGGCAGGTTGGCAAGAAGTGAGAGTCTGAGTAGTATTGATTTGTTGTATATATTTATATTTTTACTTTGCTATTTTAGTGTCCGAGTCAACCGAGTTGTCATTTGTGTAAATATTTTATTTAAAGCGCAATGAAATCACATTAATGTGATATGTCAATGAGAAAATTAGCAAGAGATCTGAGGAGGATTCGAACCCGCTCACTTGGTACTCCCAAGCAAGTACGCTAGACCACCACGCCACGAGATGTTCAAAGGAATGAAACCTGGGATTCCACTCAACCCTCTAGGACTCCTGAGGCTTACAACCTTACATTAGCCAAAGTACATGGGAGGGCCATGCTTAAAATCATTTTTTGGCTTCAGTTCTTAGCTTCAGGAGTCCTAGAGGATTCAGTGGAATCCCAGGGTGCACATTTTTTTTACCGTGTTGTGGCATAGTGGTCTAGCACCCTTCCTTGGGAGTACTACGTGAGTGGGTTCGAATCCTCCTTATGGCTCCTACTGATTTTCTCATTTTATTTGATTTCAAATGTAATTTTATAGTACATTTAAAAGCCAGTTCTATTGCAGGAGTTAGTTACTTTTGTTGGTTTTATTTCATGAACCTCTGTTTTAACCTCAGTTTTTTTTACTTTATTCCTGTTTTCCTTAATCACATTTAGTTAAATGCATTTCTTTTGTCCTACTCTGGCAGTCCATCAGCTGGGGATAACCGCAGTACCTTTATTTAACCAAAACAGTTCACTACAGAATAACTTGACATTATGCGGCAGCTGAACACACCAATGTAGGTGATCGAGAGAACATAATAACTGCTTTAATCGTTATCAGGGAGAATGTTGTTACACAAATAAAAAATTAAAAAACAGATAAGCTCACAGGGCCAGGCAAGGTGCTTACCAGGGTGTTTAAAGAATGTGATGAGAGTCTTTGTGAGCCCCTGTATTGAATCTATATAGATAAAAATGTAAATGTTCGTTTGTTTAAAAAGCGCTAATCTCCGAAGGTTTTTCACAGATTGCTTTGAAATTTTCACATAACGTTCATTCGCATCTGAGCGACTTTTTATATTCATACTATATAAATGTTACGTCTGTGACAGGAAAAAAAATGTTTTTTTTATACTTGTTTTTCATGTGAGGGAAATCTTCGAAATCTCTTTACCGATTGCTTTGAAATTTTGACACAATGTTGCATTTGAATAAGCGCGTTTTTATATACCTACTTTATTCATGCCTCACCTGCGCCAAAAAAAAACATGCTTTTTTGAAAAGCAACACCATCTGTTGGACATAATAACAACACACGCTATGCTAAATATGTTATGATTCCATTTCAATGTTTCCGATTGCATTCATAAATTAAATTTTCAAAGATTTCAATGTATTTTCATTTTAATTTAATTATTTTTTGCGACACTGCATTGGAACTGAGCTGTGTTGTTTACCACACCGTTCATTTCGCAAGTATAAGTGCAGATGCCACACCTGTGACATTTAGAAACATTCGTTTTTTAAGAAACAGCGCCATCTGTTGCACATAGGAGCAACACACGCTATGTTAAATATGTTTTAATTCTATTTCAATGTTTCTGATTGCATTAACAAATAGAATTTTCATAGATTTTGATTTATTTTCATTTTGATTTAATTATTTTGTGTGACATTGCCTTGGAATTGAGCTGCGTTGTTTACCATACCGTTCATTTCGGTCATTCAGCATAGTTTATTTTTTTTATTTTGTCATTTTTTTCATTTCCTTTTTTAACTGTTTCTCTTATATTTCAATGATGGGGAACATCAAATCATTTGGGAATTGCATCGAACGAGGTAGTGGGGAGTGGTGGGGAGGACGAGGGAACGGGAGTGAGGGGGATGGTGGGAAGAACGAGGGGTGTGCAGGAAGAGGTGAAAGGGAAAGCGGAAATGGTTGGGAGGACGAGGGGACGGAGGAGGGGAAAATGATGGGGAGGGCTGAGTGACAGGGGAAGGTTGCTGTGGCTCAGCAACGCACACGCATTGCTATGCCACAGCAATGCGTGGCCTGGAACAGCTTGTATTTAATAAATCAGTATTGTTTAGCAATATCTATATATAAAATCAATATTTATTTTATTTTATTTAAAAATCAATATTATTTTATTCATACTTTATTTAAAAATCAATATTAATTTATTTAGATTTTATTTAAAACTCAATTTAAAATAAAAAAATCAATGAATATTTAATAAAAACCATAATTATTATTTAAATCAATATTTAATATTTAATAAATATTTTCTTTAAACGTCACTATATAAATCAATATATAATAAATGAATATTACCGTAGTGTGTAGTGTTGCTGACATTGAGTAATTATTGACCCGCAACATTGTTCTACTTACAGCCCCACGTAAATAAATTAAGTTCAACAGGTTGAATATAATTCATGCAGGAGAAGGATTGCTAAATTCGTTGAATTATCAAAGCCTTTGTTTCTGTGCCTTAGAAAGACGCTCATTAAAAGTTATAAGTTCCTGGAATTGTGGGGTGAGGAGGTCATCTGAAGCTGTACTACAACTTCACATTTAAAAAAAATCAGTTATCATCAATGGAGTTAAATGTGAGTGAGAGACTGTTGTAAGTGGTCCAGTGCTCTGTTCGTGGTCATGTTTACCGTACATAGAAGCAGTTTAGACACAGGATTTAACATGAACATGTGCAAATCTGCAGATGATTAAAAAATAGGGCGGGAAATGTAGACTAAAAATTATAGACTAGACTAGGCTAAATCTAAATCTATGAAAATCTAGGTGATCTAGACAGGCTTTCAAAATGGATGCAAGTCTGGCATATGCAGGTAAATACTGAGGCATATGTAGTTCTCAGTATAGGTAAAAATAATACAGTTCTGGACATCAGCTGGAGGATGTTGAAATCCCCAGGCATAAATGAGAGAGATCTCAGAGACATATTAGCTATTTTAAGACAAAGAATGGATATATAAATAATTAACGCTAAAAGATTATTTAGATTTATTACTAGAAACGTCAGCAGTAAAATACGTGAAATCCTAACGTTAGTTTTAACTTGCTCTTGATTCGGCCCATTTAGAATATGCGGCTCAGTTTTGAACTCTGAACTATGGAATGGGTATAAACTCACATCAACGTTTCATTCACTCGGGTCCCCTAGAAGCTATGAACCTCTGACCCACTGAGCGGGAAACGGAAGCTCTATCAAACACGCTACGGTTTGATAGTGTGATCATAAGGAGTGCTCTGGAGGACAGAGGTTCGAGGCTCCTTGGGCACTAGTGAATTTATTATGACTGACAAGTCATTTGAACTTGTAAACAGGAAGATGACGAAGCTAATCCCAAGAAATACAAACCTCTTCATGAGAACGTAAAAAACACCATAATATACACAACCCATCCTCCTGTTTAGATAGTACATTTTGTAACTATGTGCACCATAGTACAAAATTGATGTACTAAGCAATTAGTAGAATTTCGTACTATTAATTTCATAGAGTCCGAAAAATAAAGCTTAAAAAAAAATTAAATATTCCTTGGCCTAGTATAGCACACATATGTACTATATTAGGCCTCAGAGAGCGTGTGTTGGGCCAAGGAAGGTTAGGTTAGATGAGTTTAGGTTGTCTTTGCAGCATAAATACCAAACCTTTTTTGTCCAAATTCAGTGGTACAGATTTCTACTTCCTAGTTGTATTGTACGTCGATATATGTACAATGGTCCTCATTGTTACTATAAGTACTACCTAAATAGGAGGATGGGCTGACTTACACTTCATAGACAACGTGTAAGGGATGTCTTGACTGAAGTATAATTCGATGAAAGGGAACAGTAATTGGGAAATGAATAAGACTTTAATGGCCAAAAATGATTCGATAAACGGTTTCGGTAAGACACCTCCCTTGTGTTTGTTGACAGCGTGTTGATGATGGCAGAACTTTGGTCTCCACAACACCTCGTCCAAGAGAATTTATAGGAGCTGTTTACTCCACGACTCTAGTCTAACAACAATGGCTGACCTCTCCTTCCTCACCACTGACGCCTCCCTCACTTTGTAGAGATGTCTGTAACTGATAGAAGGGTCACATTTACTTTATTTTGATACTGATAATTAAGATAATTCAAATGAGATGTTTTTTATGATGGTAAAACTCCAAAGACTAATGTATTTAGGAATAATTCCCAACACAATAAGTGGTGAATTTATAATAGTATGTGGCAATGATATCCCGTTTTCTATAGATGGAAAATTCCACTACAGGCTACATTTTCTATGGGTTAACTTTTTTATACAACGGCAGCAGCAATATCTGCCTGTTGAATGTAATATTAATAAATGGTGTCGGGTTTTCCGACACTTGCCCCTCGCCTGCCCATACACCAGCACTGCCCCTTTCCTTCCCATACACCAGCACTTGCCACTCGCCTGCCTATACACCAGCACTGCCTCTTGCCTTCCCATACACCAGCACTTGCCCCTCGCCTGCCCATACACCAGCACTGCCTCTTGCCTTCCCATACACCAGCACTTGCCCCTCGCCTGCCCATACACCAGCACTGCCCCTTGCCTTCCCATACACCAGCACTTGCCCCTCGCCTGCCCATACACCAGCACTGCCCCTTGCCTTCCCATACACCAGCACTTGCCCCTTGCCTCCCCATACACCAGCACTGCCCCTTGCCTTCCCATACACCAGCACTTGCCACTCGCCTGCCTATACACCAGCACTGCCTCTTGCCTTCCCATACACCAGCACTTGCCCCTCGCCTGCCCATACACCAGCACTGCCTCTTGCCTTCCCATACACCAGCACTTGCCCCTCGCCTGCCCATACACCAGCACTGCCCCTTGCCTTCCCATACACCAGCACTTGCCCCTCGCCTGCCCATACACCAGCACTGCCCCTTGCCTTCCCATACACCAGCACTTGCCCCTTGCCTCCCCATACACCAGCACTGCCCCTTGCCTTCCCATACACCAGCACTTGCCCCTCGCCTGCCCATACACCAGCACTGCCTCTTGCCTTCCCATACACCAGCACTTGCCCCTCGCCTGCCCATACACCAGCACTGCCTCTTGCCTTCCCATACACCAGCACTTGCCCCTCGCCTGCCCATACACCAGCACTGCCCCTTGCCTTCCCATACACCAGCACTTGCCCCTCGCCTGCCCATACACCAGCACTGCCCCTTGCCTTCCCATACACCAGCACTTGCCCCTTGCCTCCCCATACACCAGCACTGCCCCTTGCCTTCCCATACACCAGCACTTGCCCCTCGCCTGCCCATACACCAGCACTGCCTCTTGCCTTCCCATACACCAGCACTTGCCCCTCGCCTGCCCATACACCAGCACTGCCCCTTGCCTTCCCATACACCAGCACTTGCCCCTCGCCTGCCCATACACCAGCACTGCCCCTTGCCTTCCCATACACCAGCACTTGCCCCTTGCCTCCCCATACACCAGCACTGCCCCTTGCCTTCCCATACACCAGCACTTGCCCCTCGCCTGCCCATACACCAGCACTGCCCCTTGCCTTCCCATACACCAGCACTTGCCCCTTGCCTCCCCATACACCAGCACTGTCCCTTGCCTTCCCATACACCAGCACTTGCCACTCGCCTGCCCATACACCAGCACTGCCCCTTGCCTTCCCATACACCAGCACTTGCCCCTCACCTCCCCATACACCAGCACTGCCCCTTGCCTTCCCATACACCAGCACTTGCCCCTTGCCTCCCCATACACCAGCACTGCCTCTTGCCTTCCCATACACCAGCACTTGCCCCTCGCCTGCCCATACACCAGCACTGTCCCTTGCCTTCCCATACACCAGCACTTGCCACTCGCCTGCCCATACACCAGCACTGCCTCTTGCCTTCCCATACACCAGCACTGCCCCTTGCCTCCCCATACACCAGCACTGCCCCTCGCCTCCCTATACACCAGCACTCGCCCCTCACCTCCCCATACACCAGCACTGCCCCTTGCCTCCCCATACACCAGCACTGCCCCTCGCCTCCCTATACACCAGCACTCGCCCCTCACCCCCCCATACACCAGCACTAGCCAGCACTAAAATCTAATAATATAATAAAATATAAGTGTTTACTTACGATAATATTTGCATGATTGCATGAAGCTTTTGTCCGCCCGCTGACTGCACTGACGACAAAATGGCCGCTCTGTTGATACTGGCGGCGGATGATGCTGTGACGTCACAGGTGAGGGCAGCACTGCGCGTTTCCTTCATCGATCGTCCCTCGACCCTTAATCATTCCCTTGTATATATAATTGGCGACACAATTTACTTACCTTAGTTAGGAAGTAGGGGAGATTTGGGTAAGATTTCTGGTAGCACATCATTTTGAATGAAATATTTAAACATCTCTGGAACATTTATTATAAAATTGTCTCTGAATTCATGTATCTTTCGCACTCCATCACATAGTGATGGAGGATGTGCTTTTTGACACAGTTTACATTTGGTCAGGTCTACATCAGCAGATAATTAGAAATCCCAGAGAGGGTTGTAACACAGTTTAAGCCAAACAGTAGTAAATCTAGAAGTCTGCTGAATTTATTGGATGATCCATAAATGTGTTGCTCCTCTTGCATGATAGTATGATGATGGAGTTGCTGGTGTCGATTTCACTTTACCTCAGATCTACAAGATTTTGTTTAAGTTCTTGATGAACTATTGCTCCCAGACTGCTTACTGGCAATCCAAGGTTACACTCAATTCCTCCTTTAAAGGCAGATTCTTTGGCTAACTCATCAGCTCAATCATACATTTGGAGGCCAACATGAGATGGAGTCCACATGAAAGGGATTCTGTTACCATCATTAATAGATTTGTTGTATTTGTGTTCAAAGGGTTTTGTGTATTTTGTGTTCCAGGTTCCAAGGGTTGTTATAGCTGGGGGGAAGGGTTGTAGAGATAAGCTCCCACAGCCTGTAAAGTGCCCCTGATAGCGTGCGTCTGAAATAGCCTCTGACAACCAAGTCCAGCTCCTGGCCTGCACGTGTGGCTTAGCCTCTAGACCTGGCGGAACTGCTGCTACCAACAGGAGAAGGGGTGAAGGCGGGTCTCTGGCGCCTTAAAACCAGTTGCTTCGGGCAGATGAGACTCGTTAGCCTGGAAAGGCAGCTCATCTTGGGGAAGGAAAACCCCGAATTCAAACCTCTGCTGTCTTGTGGCTAAACCCACTCATGGGAAAGACTTCGGGAGTCAACCCTGAGGAAAAATCCGGAGTCGGAGTCCCTAAGGCAGTTTGCACCGGTTTACAGCTACATTCTGGCAACTCCTGCGACGACGCTGGTGCCAAGCGTATCGGCGCCTGCCCTTCCCTTGGACCACATCGGTGGCGTGGAGAGGGTGGATATGCTGCATGGGCAACAGCTGATCCTCCATAATTACTGCCCAGGCCTGAGATCTGGAGAGGACACTCCAGCATCGCCTTTGCGATGGTTCAACACGGGAGGCGACAGTTACCGGTGATAAGCCTACCACTCAATTGGCGTAGAGTGAGGCGCCAGAGGTTGCTTCCGTCGGTGGGAGAAAGTATTCGATTTCATAGGACAGCTACCGCCCGCCTCAAGCTGGGCAGCCCCCAGCCAATAAGGTGCTGTCCCGCCACGGTCCGCCTGCTCCACTGGGTGCGTGGGGCTTAGGCCACAATCCAATAAGCGGATCGTCAACCCATGCACCAGGCAAAAGAAAACAAACACAGAGCCACCCAGCTCTGAAACTGGGCACATGGAATGTAAGAACCACGACACCGAGTCTCTCGGAAGTTCTACTGGAAGTGAACGACGCCCGCAAGACAGCTGTGATCAACAATGAACTACGCAGGCTCCAGATGGACATAGTCGCGCTGCAGGAGACACATCTGCCCGCGACCGGCAGCATACGGGAGAAGGACTATACCTTCTTCTGGCAGGGCAAACCTCCAGAAGAGGTAAGGGAGCATGGCGTTGGCTTTGCCATCAGGAACAGGTTGTTAAGGTCCATAGTACCGCCTATGGAGGGGTCTGCAAGGATCATCAAACTTCAGCTTCATACAGCAGTAGGAATGGTCAGCCTCATCAACGCCTATGCACCAACACTGACCTCCTCTACCGAAGCGAAGGACAAGTTCTATGATGACCTCGGCCTAGCTCTCAGAGACATACCTCAACAAGAGCCAGTCTTCCTGGGAGATTTTAATGCAAGAGTTGGTTCTGATCACAGCACTTGGCCTTCCTGCCTGGGCCAGTTTGGATTTGGGAAGATGAATGAGAGTGGGCAGCGCCTCCTGGAGATCTGCTGCCGTCATGATCTCTGCATCACCAATTCCTTCTTCGACACCAAGCCCCAGCATAAGGTTTCCTGGAGACACCTCAGGTCTAAGCATTTGCACCAACTCTACCTGGTGCTTACGTGGTGTAACAATCTGAGAAATGTCAAACTGACCCGCAGCTTCCAGAGCGCAGATTGCGACACCGACCACTCTCTCGTCGTTTGCAGAGTAAAGTTCCAGCCCCGGAAAATCCACAGAGTAAAGGAGGGAAAACCATGCATTAACGTAAACAAGACCCGTGACCTTCACAAGGTGCAGGAATTCACAGCGGCGCTGGTAAATGCCCTTCCTGTACCACTCTGCAATAGCTCAAGTGAGAGGTGGTCACATCTCAGGGGCACTATTTTCAACACTGCAATGTCCACCATCGGTAAGAGGCAGAACAAATCAGCAGATTGGTTCGAGGCCAGTGCAGAGGAACTGTTACCCCTCGTAGAGGAAAAGAGACGAGCTCTCTCATCCTACAAGAATCTGCCCTTAGAAAGGAATCTACAGGCCCTCCGTACTGCCCACAGTAGAGTTTAACAAAACTGCGAGGCGTTGTGCTAACGATTACTAGCTTCGACTCTGTTCCAGCATCCAGACTGCAGCCACTGTCGGCACCATAAGAGGCATGTACGAAGGGATCAAACAAGCAACAGGCCCTACACAAAACCGGACGGCTCCTCTAAAGTCAGCCACTGGAGAGATCATTAAAGACCGCGATCAACAGATGAATCGCTGGGTGGAACATTACTCCGAACTCTACTCCAGAGAGAACTTGGTCAGCGTAGAGGCTTTGGATGCAATTGAATGCCTGCCCATTTTGGAAGAACTTGATCTTGAACCAACTGTGGAAGAAGTTGAGAAACCAGTGGATTCACTTTCCTCAGGGAAGGCCCCAGGAGACGACGGGATTCCGCCTGAAGTTCTCAAGTGCGCTCGTGGAACACTTAAATCTGAGCTTCATGAACTTCTGTGCTAGTGCTGGAGGGAGGGCTCGATGCCACAAGATATGAGAGATGCAAACATCATCACTCTCTACAAAAGTAAAGGTGACAGAAGCGATGTAAACAACTATCGCGGCAAATCCCTCCTCAGCGTCGTTGGCAAACTCTTCGTAAGGGTCGTTTTGGTCAGGCTTCAGATTCTTGCCGAAAGAGTGTATCCTGAGTCACAGTGCGGTTTCCGAGCAGAGAGTTCGACCACTGACATGGTGTTCTCCCTGAGACAGCTTCAAGAAAAGTGCAGCGAGCAGAGAAAAGCCTTGTACATTGTCTTCATTGACCTTACAAAGGCCTTCGACCTCGTGAGTAGGGACGGACTCTTCAAGATCTTGGCCAAAATTGGCTGTCCACCCATCCTACTCAGCATGATACAATCGTTCCACAAGGACATGAAGGGAACAGTCGTGTACGACGGCTCAACTTCTGAACCATTCAACATTAACAGTGGTGTTAAACAGGGGTGCGTTCTTGCTCCAACCCTGTTCGGCATCTTCTTCGTGATCCTCGTCAAGCATGCCTTTGGAACAACCACAGAAGGCATCTATCTCCATACAAGATCTGATGGAGAGCTCTGTAATTCATCCAGACTCTGAGCAAAAACAAAAGTACAGATGCGAATCCTCAGGGTGTTCCTCTTCGCCGACGACGTAGCGATCACCACACACACAGCAGAAGGCCTGCAGCAGCTACTCAACCGCTTTGCCGCAGCCTGTTCCGCATTCAGCCTGACAATCAGCCTGAAGAAGACACAGGTGATGGGACAAGATGTCAATGAGCTACCCTGTATAAATATAGCAGACTATGTGCTGGAGGCAGTTCACGAGTTTGTGTACCTGGGCTCCACAATCTCACACACCCTTTCCCTGGACACTGAGCTCAACAGGCGTAACGGGAAGGCCGCAACAACACTGGCCTGGCTCACAAATCCCGTTTAGGAAAATGCCAAACTGACAGTGCACACCAAGGCACAAGTCTACATGGCATGTGTGGTGAGTACACTTCTCTACGGCTCGGAATCCTGGACCCTGCACTCTCGCCAGGAGAGACGGCTTAACACCTTTCACATGCGGAACCTGAGACGCATCCTTGACATTACGTGGAAAAACCACGTCACCAACGACACTATACTCGAGAGAACAGGAGTCCCTTCAATGTTCACTCTCCTGAAACAGAGACGCATGCGATGGCTGGGACATGTCACACGCATGGTCGATGGCTGCATACCGAAGGACCTCTGGTATGGAGAACTGGCATCAGGAAGGAGACCCACCGGAAGACCTCAGCTGCGTTTCAAAGATGCCTGCAAACGCGACCTCAAGCAGATTAACAGTGACATCAACACTTGGGAGGCAGCAGCTGCGGACAGATCTGCCTGGAGATGTAAAGTGCAGAAGTGACTCCAGCTATTCGAGGATGAACTGAAGAGGCAGGCGGAGGATAATAGATTTCAGAGGAGGTTTCGACCACTGTCAGACGCACCCGCTTCGGTGTTTTTCTGCGCTCGCTGCAGTTGAGACTGTCCTTCTCTGGTTGGCCTTCACAGTCACAGCAGGCGCTGCATCCAACTAGACTACAACAACTAGACACCAAGGGCACAACTCCATAACCCCACGGGATTGACGGATGACTACTATTTATGTCTATCTTCAGACACGAGCATGTTACAGTTATGTCTTAAAGAATTGAGAGCTGTTAATTTAATGATGATCAAGAGTCACTTATAATTAATGTATCAAGTTTGGATACTTGTTCACATTTCAGTGCATGATGCAAGGCAAATAATTCGGTCTGAAGGGTAGAGGCCAAGTTGTTTATAAAGACTCCCCCACAAAAAATATAAGCCAACGCCCATTGTCAGGACAACTATATGCTTCCAGATGCACCCGTGGGGCGCTGTAGGAAATTCTCAGTATATATGATTTGAGAGAGAGAGAATGCTCTGTGGACAGAGCATCAATATTGCTTAAGGCTTATATTTTAGCTTTGCCTCAAGACGAAACTTGGGCTGATCTCTAATTTGCTTCATTGTTGGAAAGGGAGGGACTAAAATTGGAAAGGGTGTAATTTCCCACAGTGCAGGAAAGTGCTGTTGTTGTCTCTCTGGGTACAAATTATAGATCTGATATTTTCTGAGTTCAATTCCAGTTTTATTTATCCATTTGAAACAATGTTTACATTAAATAAAGAAATTCTCGAGGACTTCAGTTCAAAGGTTAGGATGAGCAAGCCTAAGCATTTTTTATACCAATTTGACAGTTAATTTCAGTAAGACGATAAACAACGCTCGGAATATTAAATTCCTTCCTCATGTTAAGTATCTTTGTGGTACGAGGGGCACCCAAGGATTATCTTCAAGGCTTCGTTCTGCAATTTTTCACGCCCTTCCAAACTTTCTTTCAGGCATCAAAGCAAGCAGAGGTGTTGCATAATCCACTAAAGATCCGATGTATGCAAGGTAAATAATTTTGACTATTAAGAATATAAGAACAAAGGTAACTGCAAAAGGCCTATTGGCCCATACGAAGCAGCTCCTATTTATAACCACCAAATCCCACTCACGTACATGTCCAACCCGCGCTTGAAACAATCGAGGGACCCCACCTTCACAACGTTATGCGGTATAATTGGTTCCACAGATCAACAACCCTTCTACCGAACCAGTATTTACCCAAGTCTTTCCTAAATCTAAACTTATTCAATTTAAACCCATTGTTTCGTGTTCTGTCTTATGTTGATACTTTTAATACCTTGTTAATATCCCCTTTGTTATGTTCATTCAACCACTTGTAAACCACTATCATGTCACCCCCAACTTCGCCTTTCCAGTGAATGCAATTTAAGCTATGTTAATCTTTCTTCTTATGATAGGTTTCTAATTTGGGGAATTAACTTTGTCATCCAACGCTGGATACATTCAAGAAAATTTATATACATTCAAAAGTATGGCGACCAAAACTGAACTGCATAATCTAAATGGGGCCTAACCAGAGTAAGATATAGCTAAAGAACAACACCAGGGGATTTGTTACTAACGCTTTGATTAATATATCCCAGTGTCCTATTTGCCTTATTACAAACATGACAAATCAATGAATTCTGACATTGGCACCATACCCTGAGTGATAACCTGCAACAGCCTTGAGAGCTTGGAGCCTGTCTTTATACTGATTTGTACAACAGGACCATACAGTGGTACCTCAAGGCCAAGGTATTTGAATCTGTTTACATAGTCAAGCTGGGAGCCATAATACAGTTGCATCTTGTGAACAACTCCTCCCTGCCTGGGTGGACGCCAATTTAGTATTTTGGTTTTCTTTCCTGAGATATGACTAAACCTAGGTCCTGACATGAGTCTAATACAGAGTTAAGAGTGTTCTGTATGTTAACATACCCAGTGGTGTGTATCATTAGTTAATCAGCATACCCAGTGGTGTGTATCTATATCATCATCATAACCAGTTGTGTGTATCATTATATCATCAGCATACCCAGTGGTATGTATTATTATATCATAGGCATACCCAGTGGTGTGTATAATTATATCATCAGCATACCCAGTGGTGTGTATCATTACATCATCAGCATACCCGGTGATGTGTATCATTATATCATGAGCATACCCCGTGGTGTGTATCATTATATCATCAGCATAGCTATAATGATGTGGACGTTGGGTTTGCTCGGTACAGAGTTTAACAGCGTGTTTATTCAGATATTAAATAAGGTAGGACTGAGGACACTTTCCTGTGAAGTACCTAGTTCGAAGTCTCTTGTTATCATTAATAATTTTGTTGTATTTGTGTCTAGCTGCAGATACGTGCATGCTACAGTTATGTCTTAGAGAGTTGAGAGCAATTAAGGATGATAAAGAGTCACAATTAATGTATCAGTTTAGAGATTTGTACACATTTCAGTGCAAGAAGCAAGGAAAACAGTTCGGTTTGAAGGGGGTAGAGGCCCAAATGTTTATACGGACTTCCCACTCATAATATAAGCTTTGAATACAGTGCCACATAAAAGACTGATTAAAAAGATAGAGGCTCACTATATTGTGGTTTTTCTATTAAGCTGAATTAGGGCATGGCTATACCAAAGGAAACAAAGATTTAGAATCAATGGGGTTATATCAGATTGGGAAAATGTAAGTGGAGTGTGTGCCTCAATTTTCTGTTCTGTGACCTCTGTTACTCATAATATATATAAAATATTTAGATTCAGGTTTGAGCAGCATTATTTGCAAATTTGCCGATGATACAAAAATTGAGAGAGTATTGAACATGGAAAAAGGCTCACTATCACTTCGAAACGATCTAAATAGGGTACTAAAATGGTCAAAAGATTGGCGGATGCAGTTATAAATGCTGACAAATGTACGGTTTAGAGGATAGGTAATGATGATAGAGTTACAAGATATTTAGTTAGATGCATGGTGCTGAGATTGCAAAGTCGAATTATGAAAGGGATCTGGGAGTTATGGTTAGTAAGAATTTAAAACCAAAAAATCATTACATAAATGTTCATAATAATGCAAACAGAACACTGGGATTTATGTATCGAAACATTAGTAATAATTAAGACATCTGTTGTTCTTCAGCTATATCTTGCTCTGGTTAGGCCCCATTTAGATATATATGCACTTCACTTTTGGTCGCCATACTATAGAATGGATATAAATTCACTAGAGTGCGTCTAACGTAGGATAACAGAGTTAATCAGCCAAAACACTTTGGGCGAGTTAGCCCTCCACTATCTCCAGTGGTTTTGAACATTCCGTGGTAGCGTGCAGAAATGCTGAAAAGTGTATACTCTTTTCAACTTTGTCACCTAAATTCTCGTCCTAGGTTTTTCAATTTTGTAACAATGTGTTCGAAATAGAATTCTCTAGAGGAGTAAATGCATATAAACTCCAAAAGCCAGGCCCACCATCCGCAACAAACAGAGAAAGTGAGAGCGTGTTACCCGGGAGCTCGCTAGAGCGATAACATGTATACACTCTTTTCTTTTTAACCTCAATTGTCGTCCTAGGTCTTTCATTTTGATATCATTGTGTTCGCAATAATATTTCCAATGGGAATATATGCATAAAATATAAAAAACAGCAGTGCGCTCCACCCGCTAACGTGATGAAAGCAGGCTGCGTTACTGGGAAGAGAGCCATGCAGTATCTGGCCTTCCATTAGAGAGCATGGTAATACTGAAAGCGAATACTCTTTTCAACTTTGTCACTTAAATTCTCGACCTAGGTTTTTCAATTTGGTATCAATGTGTTTGCAATAGAATCCTCTACAGATTTAAATGCATATAAACTCCAAACGCATGGCGTACCACCAGCACAAAACAGAGAAAGTGAGAGAAAGTTACCTGGGAGCGCTCAAGAGCAATATAAAGTGTACACACTTTTCACTTTTGTTACCTCAATTCTCGTCATACGTCTTTCATTTTGGTATCAATGTGTTCGCAAGTGTATCTGCTGGCATTTTACCCTTTGCTTGGATCTGAAGGGTTTTAGGTTCACCAAGCTGCAATCTGATAATACCACAGGTGTATACCCCATCTTCAACCAGCAATTCACTCATTCAAACCGACTTATAATAGTTATCCATATATAAATGGCAACATTTGTTCTTCAGTAGTTCAAAACGGGAAGACGTTGGCGGCAGTTTAAAATCAGTCCCCCAAAATTGGATAAAAACCTGAATTTTTGCAAATATTTTAAATTTGATGCCATACTTCGTCATTAGTGAACATTTAGCAGCTAATGTTTTGACTCCATACTTCATCATTAGTGGGCAAAAGTGTTAGAAACCTGTCATATGAAGAAAGATTGTCAAAGTTTTAATTACATTCTTTAGAAAGGCGAAGAATTAGAAGTGACATATGGCAGAAGGGAATATAACATAACAAACAGGACATTAATAGGGCATTAAAAGTAACAATACAAGATAGAACTTGAAACAACGTGTAAGATTTAGGAAAGCACTGCATAGGTAGGTATACTGGGTTTGTACCTCAAGGTTCATGTATGTAATATTACAGGGTTCCAAATAACTCCCATGCATGCAGTTGATTTATGTTATGTTTATATTTTTTTATGTTAAAATGATTTTGTTAATTTGTTTCTATATTTTCATAAGTAAAGCATGCTTACCGTCTTATTCCAAGTTTCATGATAACTTTACAAGGTATAAAACATAAAGTTCAATATAATATTTTGGTTTTTATACAGGAATTATACGTTAATATAACATCATAATGACGTAATATGTCGTGTAAATAAAGTTATATTGACATCATATAAATGTTATATTCATGTTATATGAATGTAAATTGGATAGGTTTACATAAAGTAAGCAAAAAACACAAAATGTTGACTGAAAATTATTTATTCTTAAATATAAAGCATGAAAACATTATAATTCCATAGCATACACTATTATTTTTAAATTTTTACATAAAACTTAAAAAACTGCATCTCAACAATATATGTTTTTATTTATATCCTTTGGTTTTAAGGATGTCAGAAATACGTATATATGTCAAACGTAACAGTATTACCTTTTTTGGCACCATTTAAAAACGTCCACATTCGTGCTGTGTTTGCTTGGCTCTCTCTCTCTCTCTCTCTCTCTCTCTCTCTCTCTCTCTCTCTCTCTCTCTCTCTCTATATATATATATATATATATATATATATATATATATATATATATATACATATATAATTTTTCACGAATTTTCTCAATGTTTCTTACATTTTTCTTCACTGTTGATGGTAACTGAAAAATCAATTCTCCAAAATTCATTTTTATTTCTAGTCTGACGCGACACTTGAGCGCGTTTCGTAAAACTTTTTACATTTTCAAAGACTTTTGAACGCTTCCCTCCCTTCTTTTCAAAGACAAAGAACGCTTATGTCGACCGTGCTCTCAGCCACAGCTCGGGATTGAAGCAAGTCGATGAAGAACTCTGTAGGGTAAGGCAGGTCCTAGTCAACTCAATTTTCTCAGTGTTTCTTACATTTTTCTTCACTGTTGATGGTAACTGAAAAATCAATTCTCCAAAATTCATTTTTATTTCTAGTCTGACGCGACACTTGAGCGCGCTTCGTAAAACTTTTTACATTTTCAAAGACTTTTGAACGCTTCCCTCCCTTCTTTTCAAAGACAAAGAACGCTTATGTCGACCGTGCTCTCAGCCACAGCTCGGGATTGAAGCAAGTCGATGAAGAACTCTGTAGGGTAAGGCAGGTCCTAGTCAACAACGGCTTCTCCAATGGTTTCGTTGAAGACATCATAAGAAGGAAGGTGCAACGCCATGCAACCTCTGAAGAGACAACTAACACAACACCTGTACCCCCTATTAGACTATTTTACAGGAACTTCTTTTCCACAGCTCATAAAACGGAGGAAAGGGTCCTGAAAGATATTGTTAATAGAAACGTTATCCCTACAGACAAAAATCAGAAGATACAATTGACGATCTACTATAAAATCAAGAAAACGGCCAACCTACTCATGAGAAACTCTCCAGACACAAAGCAAAACGCTTAAAAAGAGACCAATGTCTCTATGCCTTCAAATGCCCACTTGGGGACTGTAAGCCTCAAAGAATTCAGTATATAGGCAAGACAACAACATCTCTTTCCAGGCGATTAATAATGCATAAGCAACAGGGCTCCATTAAGGAACATATAATCTCTTCCCATAACCAGACCATCACCAGAGAAGTCTTAATAAAAAACACGGAAATCATCGATAGATACAGCGATAGCAGGCGGCTAGAAATCTGCGAGGCACTACACATTAAGAAGTCGACACCAGCAATCAACAGCCAATATATATTCTACCCACTTCAAGACTCCGTACCAATATAGAAGCATCAAGAAATATGGGCCAATAGGCCCTTTGCAGTTACTTCCATTCTTCTCTTTAACTTACCCAAAATTATACCCATTGTTTCGTGTTCTGTCTTGTGTTGAAAGTTTGTTTTCACCTCATCCAAAACTGTTGTAACATATCACCTCACCCAAATGCAGGTATAAAAAATCGAGGACATTTAAGTTCTATTCAGTTATAGTTGTGTGTGTGTAAACTAAAGTCTTTGAAAATGTAATAAGTTTTACGAAATGCGCTCAAGTGTCGCGTCAGACTAGAAATAAAAATGAATTTTGGAGAATTGATTTTTCAGTTACCATCAACAATGAAGAATGATGTAAGAAACATTGAGAAAATTCGTGTTAGAATTATTAATCTTACTTTTTCGGTCATATTTATTAATATATGTCTACAGGAAAGAATGCTACCAAAATATACTAATATATATATATATATATATATATATATATATATATATATATATATATATATATATATATATATATATATATATGTCGTACCTAGTAGCCAGAACTCACTTTTTGGCCTACTATGCAAGGCCCGATTTGCCTAATAAGCCAAGTTTTCCTGAATTAATATATTTTTTCTAATTTTTTTCTCATGAAATGATAAAGCTACCCATTTCATTATGTATGAGGTCAATTTTTGTTTATTGGAGTTAAAATTAACGTAGATATATGACCGAACCTAACCAACCCTACCTAACCTAACCTAACCTATCTTTATAGGTTAGGTTTGGTTAGGTAGCCGAAAAAGTTAGGTTAGGTTAGGTAGGTTAGGTAGTCGAAAAACAATTAATTCATGAAAACTTGGCTTATTAGGCAAATCGGGCCTTGCATAGTAGGCTGAGAAGTGAGTTCTGGCTACTAGGTACGACATATATATATATATATATATATATATATATATGTTGTACCTAGTAGCCAGAACGTCGTAATCGGCCTACTATGCAAGGCCCGATTTGCCTAATAAGTCAAATTTTCCTGAATTAATATATTTTCTCTAATGTTTTTCTTATGAAATGATAAAGCTACCCATTTCATGATGTATGAGGTCAATTTTTTTTATTGGAGTTAAAATTAACGTACATATATGACCGAACCTAATCAATCCTAGCTAACTTAACCTAACCTATCTTTATAGGTTAGGTTAGGTTAGGTAGCCGAAAAAGTTAGGTTAGGTTAGGTTAGGTAGGTTAGGTAGTTGAAAAACAATTAATTCATGAAAACTTGGCTTATTAGGCAAATCGGGCCTTGCATAGTAGGCTGAAAAGTGCGTTCTGGCTACTAGGTACGACATATATATATATATATATATATATATATATATATATATATATATATATATATATATATATATATATATATATATATATATATTTATATATATATATTGTGACGATAATCTCCTTCAAGAGATTGAGCCTGCTCTTCCCTCCAAAATACGTCGATATATACATCTATATAAAACTAGTATGGAAGAAATATCCAACAAATACATCTCCAAAGTTTGCCAGAGCGCAAAACGTATGCAGCCAGGAACACCTGCTCCACCTCGAATCACCAAACTACCTGTCTGTCGCCCGCTCATCGCTGATTGGCTGAGGGTCCAGTTGCACCTGCTCTCCACCCACCACACTACCTGATGTCTGGGGCCACACGACCGCCAGACCTCAGAATATCCAGTGCTTTCAACAAGTTAACACGTCTCGTTGGTAGAATAAGCTGTGGCTTACGTGTACTAAGAGAGGTGGCAGCTTAAAGCCAATATTCCTGCACCCATATTTACATTGTTTGTTATACACTTGTTATTACTCACTTGTCTTAACGTAACTTTTCATTTTGTCATTTGATTATTCTTATTATTTTGATTGATTGATTTTATGTTCCAATTTATATGTCCATTTTATTCATGTTTTGCTTTTCTAACGTAATTAAAAACTCATTGTTAAATTTACTTGTGTTTTGTGTGTCTTCTCATTACCTTACCACAGACGAAGTTCCAGATTTTCTATTTTTTGTTTCTATATGTGACGAGGCCATACCCCTAGCTCTTGAACAGCCGAACACCAACGCGTTACCGTCACAATATATATATAATATCCCCCTCCCTCCCTTCTTGCTCTCTCTCTCTCTCTCTTCACTTCTCTCACTCTTTATTCTCTCTCCTCTTCCTCTTTCTCCTCCCGCTCTCTCTCTCTTTTCTCTCTCTCCCCTACTCTCCTCTATGGATCACTCGACCCTCGCTTTCCTCCCCTCTCTCTCTCCTTCTCTCTCTCTCTCTTTTTTTTCTCTCTTTTCTCTCCTCTCTCTTCTCTCACCTCTTTTCTCTTCTATCTCTCTCTCTCCTTATATCTCTCTCTCTTCTTCTCTTTCCCTCTCTTCTTCATGCTCTTCTTTTCTCTCTTCTCACTTTTTCTGCTTCTTTCTTTCTCTCATCTTCTCTATCTCTCTCTCTTTCTCCCTCTGTTCTCCTGTCTTCCTGTCTCCTCTCTCCTTTTTCTCTCTCTCTGATACCTCTTTCCTCTCTCCTTTTTCTCTCTCTCTGATCTCTCTCTCCTCTCTGTCTCCATCTTTCTAAATGCAATGAAGATAATTTTACCTAATAAATTCAACCTTTGCTCCAAAACGTTATATCATGACATATAAAATACGTTTTATTAAAACGTTTTGACCTCACGTTTTAAAGTCGTTTTTACAAATTCTCAAAATACGTATTTTAAACGTAATTTAAAACGTGCCCAAAACAATGAAAAGTCGTTTTTGGGACGTTTTGAAAACGCGAAAATGTTTGGTGGGTTGATCTTGTCGTAACTGATTTACGTGTAAGTATTAATCATTTTAGACTCCTGGAATATGTAGGTTCTTCAGACCTGCAGGCTACCTTTACTACACTTACTGTCACAACAGCTTGAGATGAAGAATGATCTCCCACAACCTGGCTTAGAGACAAGGGGATCTGGCCAGCCCTTCATTCAGTGCTAGCAGCAACACAGACAGACAGGCTGACCGACCAACTTGTCTTCTTAAAAATTACGTCTGAATTTGGCTGTTTGTCCGTACCGCCGAAAATGGACGTAATTTGAAAATGAAAAATAGTTCAAAATAAATTTTAGATTTTTTCTTCCAAAACAGCAAGTTAAGTGTCCTCTGGTAGGTTAGGAGGGCAGGAAGTTCTCCTAAGGTTTCATAACGTTACGAAAATGGTCATCAGAAAGTTTCCTCTCCTAACCTAACTGAGTAAGCCAGAGGACTCAAAACAGAAAACGGAACAGTATGTTTCTTTCGTGAGCTGAATTAATTTCAAATTACGTGAATTTTTGGTCATACGGGCAAACGCACGATAAGCTTACATAATTTTAAGAGGATGGGTTGGAGAGACAGACAGACAGACATTGCATTAGGAATAAAAGATTCAAAGAGATACAAAAAGACTGAAAGGGGCCAAGAGAGAGACGGTCAATGAGACATAAGAACAGGGAGTACAAGAATAATCACTACGTGTCCGGACTTACACGAAGAATGGGGAGGTGGTGGTAGTGTTCTGGGCCAATGGGCCCAGCGTGTGAACTGCCTCTCCACCTTCTTCCTTCTTCTGCTGCGTCCCTCTGCTGCTGCTTGTGCTACTGCTGCTGCTCCTCTCTACGCTCCCATCCTGGCTACTTTCCTGCTTCTGTCCGGGAAGGAGTAAAATTTATAGGATTAGCATCTACATATTTGTTCAATGTCAACCTATAATCTCGCATTCATAAGTTCTATTATGTTACTGTGAGTTGAAAGCCGTCCTCTCCTAATATTAGAGCTTTAAAATACAGTTATGTGTTCCAGCTGTGATTTTCTTGCCTTAGAGTTGTGGCTTTAGCGACAATATGAGAGATCCTGCAGTGTCCAGTACCCAGGATCTCACTCTATGTCGCCTTCAGTGACTATTATTCGTGAATGGGCTCCTTATGACACCCTTAACATGTGACTGAATGGCCTCATAAGTGACAATCTAAGCCTAATGTTAATGGTAGAGCGCCGTTGACCCCTTACATTTCTCCTATCAACCTCAACTGTATTATAATACCTTAGGAAGTTAATCACTTCCCTACGACCCGATGCTAATACACAACACAACTTTCCCGTCGGCAAATGAGCCCCTTGCAACACGGGTGACGTTTATCAACTGGTTATAACCTTGGAACAATCAAAGATGATTTCTTCATCACGATTAACGTTATGTCAACAGGTAACTCATCCCCACCCATGGGTGCCTATTCCAGCTCTCCTCCTGACGTGGTCGACCTGACTATCCTTCCTATCTATGAGGTTGTGTCGCCCTCAAGGGTAGGGGGGTTTGTTAATGATCTTGTGAAAACTGATGTGGCAGGTGCTGACGTCAGCCCAGGAGCTACACGTCCCCTGGAGACCGATCTGTTCTCTCACGCTCGGATCCTGATTGTGTTACCTCCTGAAATATCTGGGGTGAAATGTTGCACCCGTCCTCTGGGGTCTATCCTTTCACTAGTTTCGGCCAGCCTTGTCTCTTGAGATTGTGAGTGGTGGAGGAGGTGACAGTGGGGGCTTCGAGGTGGGGTCCTCTGAGTGTGTGTGGGAGGAGACTTCAATGTGGGGTCCTTCGAGTGTGTGGGGGAGGAGACTTCAATGTGGGGTCCTCCGGGAGTGCGGGGGACGAGGGTGGGGGAGAGGCATCAAGCTGGTGATCTCTGATCTACGCGTTAACAAAGGCACTTAATGGTCGTGATACTGAAATTTCTTTACCTAGCAGGTGAGTTCAATGGTGGCTCTAGTAGCCATATACTCGAGGACAGCTAATCATCACGCTGTTGACTATCTATATCTAATGCTATCAAACCAACTTATGTTAGTTTTTGGTTCTGTGGCCGATTACGTGTATTTTTAGTGCCTGTGTTGAGAAGGACGGGTTGTGTGTTGATGAGGACGGGCTGTGTGTTGATGAGGACGGGCAGTGTGTTGATGAGGACGGGTTGTGTGTTGATGAGGACGGGCTGTGTGTTGATGAGGACGGGCAGTGTGTTGATGAGGACGGGTTGTGTGTTGATGAGGACGGGCTGTGTGTTGATGAGGACGGGCAGTGTGTTGATGAGGACGGGTTGTGTGTTCATGAGGACGGGTTGTGTGTTGATGAGGACGGGTTGTGTGTTCATGAGGACGGGTTGTGTGTTCATGAGGACGGGTTGTGTGTTCATGAGGACGGGTTGTGTGTTGATGAGGACGGGCTGTGTGTTGATGAGGACGGGTTGTGTGTTGATGAGGACGGGTTGTGTGTTGATGAGGACGGGTTGTGTGTTGATGAGGACGGGTTGTGTGTTGATGAGGACGGGTTGTGTGTTGATGAGGACGGGTTGTGTGTTGATGAGGACGGGTTGTGTGTTGATGAGGACGGGTTGTGTGTTCATGAGGACGGGTTGTGTGTTGATGAGGACGGGTTGTGTGTTCACGAGGACGGGTTGTGTGTTGATGAGGACGGGTTGTGTGTTGATGAGGACGGGTTGTGTGTTGATGAGGACGGGTTGTGTGTTCATGAGGACGGGTTGTGTGTTCATGAGGACGGGTTGTGTGTTGATGAGGACGGGTTGTGTGTTGATGAGGACGGGTTGTGTGTTCATGAGGACGGGTTGTGTGTTGATGAGGACGGGTTGTGTGTTCATGAGGACGGGTTGTGTGTTGATGAGGACGGGTTGTGTGTTCATGAGGACGGGTTGTGTGTTGATGAGGACGGGTTGTGTGTTCATGAGGACGGGTTGTGTGTTGATGAGGACGGGTTGTGTGTTGATGAGGACGGGTTGTGTGTTGATGAGGACGGGTTGTGTGTTGATGAGGACGGGTTATGTGTTGATGAGGACGGGTTGTGTGTTCATGAGGACGGGTTGTGTGTTCATGAGGACGGGTTGTGTGTTTATGAGGACGGGTTGTGTGTTCATGAGGACGGGTTGTGTGTTCATGAGGACGGGTTGTGTGTTGATGTGGATGGGTTGTGTGTTGATGAGGACGGGCTATGAGTTGATGAGGACGGGCTGTGTGTTGATGAGGACGGGTTGTGTGTTGATGAGGACGGGCTGTGTGTTGATGAGGACGAGTTGTGGGCTGATGGGGGACGGGCTGTGTGTTGATGAGGAAGGGTTGTGTGTTGATGAGGACGGGCTGTGTGTTGATGAGGAAGGGTTGTGTGTTGATGAGGACGGGTTGTGTGTTGATGAGGTCAGGCTGTAAGTTGATGAGGTCAGGCTGTAAGTTGATGAGGTCAGGCTGTAAGTTGATGAGGTCAGGCTGTAAGTTGATGAGGTCAGGTTACATAACTGATGACGTTCGAAAAGTCCTTGGCTAACGATCTCCGTTCGAATCACATTTCCGTAAAGGCTTCACCCACGCGCTACAAACACAAATACTTTGCCATCAGAGCCTAAACAGCGGGCCTAACCTACCTTACGCCTTGATATGCTAATATAGAATATTATTAATAATTTTTTAAGAAAATCCCTATTTTGAATATTCATTATGTAAAATTGACGAATGAGCGTTAGGGGGGTTGGTCGCTGGATGGACGAACATTACCTGAAGACATGTAGTAATAATACTAATAAGTGCTTTTGATAACTAGCAATATATTAATGCTAATTCATCAGCAGCTAACGATATATGGACAACTCCCTATATATTTCCCACTAAACATGAAGACCAGTATTATCATAACTAAGAAGTGTTTTTTTCTCTTTTAATTAACACGTTGTTATGTTGTTAAATTAATTTTCAAGAGCGTGACTCATCAAGCTTCTGTGACCAAGAGTTCCGTGACTCTCACAACCCAGCACATGCGGCAAGTCACGTGACAATCAGCCAATGATTTCGGAAATAAGTTACGAGAGCCACTTGTATTGGCCAGAATATTAAAGATCCGGACCCAAACAGCAGGGAACAGACTCTCTCTCAGGTAGGACAGACTTACTTGCACCAACCAAGACTTACAGCAGAGTCCCGAAACACGAAGAAGATGCAAAGGAAACCGTAAATCGCGTCGGGAAAGGCTTTCTTTATAGAGCGGTGGTTCGCTAGAACAAGCAGACGAGGATCATTGATCATTAACTGCTAACCGGGCAATTGCTTCCCCGTCCCGCCACCAGGAGTGGGCCACCACACTGACCACGCTACGGTAGAGTGCATCATGGCAACAACCTGTACAGTGACGATGGAGGCATCAGAGATATTAGAAGTGCCACAGACATCAGAAGCATCAGAGTGCTGTCAGGTATCAGCCATGAGAAGCAGCAGAGGCCGGAGTGGCACCAGGCTGCCACCTATGAAGGAGGTCCAGAGTGTAAGACTGTGCTGGGTGTTGAGGAGGCGAGGACACTACTTCCCGCTCGGGGAGGACAGGACCCAACCACGATATTATAGTACCGAACTTACCATTGTTTCAAGTATTATCATATTATGGACATTCTACAAGTAGAATACAGAGTAGATGTAGATGGACAACAACATCTTTATCTATGGATGTAGAGTACAGAGTACTACATCCAAAGAATACATGGATGTAAAATGTTCTGTATTCCACTTTCAGAGCAGAGAATAACGTACTTCGTCCTGACACTAAACGCGCAGTTACCTAATGTCTTCAGAGTTAGCATAGAATCTTGCGTGTTTCCTGTGAGATGACTTTCTTAACCAAGGTTCCTTATATTACTGATAATGAATTAAGTCTCAGTATTTGTCCCAACTGTGACAATCTGTATAGTGTGTGTTACTGATAGTTCATGATGCTTTGTTCGTGTGCCAGTGGGACGCAGCGACAGGTAAGTAAAGGTCACTTCAAAGTGTTCGAATATTGCATCGTGCACCAAATTTCTGTCCAGCAGTATTTACATTCGCTCCAGTGACTCCATTTTTCTAATTTTGCTAGAAGTCTGTTGGCATTTTTGTATATTTTTGTATGTTTTAAATAGCATAGTTGTGTATAATTGATCTCTTCTTCATGAACCACGCCATGAGAATATCAGAGGGATTCTGATAATTAAGAGTATCACTGATGATTACTGCTAACTACCAAGACAAAGGTAGTTAGTAATCTATCATAACTACCACAACACAGGAACCATCTACCATAACTACCACAACACAGGAACCATCTACCATAACTACCACAACACAGGAACCATCTACCATAACTACCACAACACAGGAACCACCTACCATAACTACCACAACACAGGAACCATCTACCATAACTACCACAACACAGGAACCACCTACCATAACTACCACAACACAGGAACCATCTACCATAACTACCACAACACAGGAACCACCTACCATAACTACCACAACACAGGACCACCAACCATAACTACCACAACACAGGACCACCTACCATAACTACCACAACACAGGAACCACCTACCATAACTACCACAACACAGGACCACCTACCATAACTACCACAACACAGGACCACCTACCATAACTACCACAACACAGGACCACCTACCATAACTACCACAACACAGGAACCACCTACCATAACTACCACAACACAGGACCACCTACCATAACTACCACAACACAGGAACCACCTACTATAACTACAGCAACACAGGAATACA